>NW_020438858.1:128640-166354 GCF_000699045.2 Agrilus planipennis | reverse complement strand
CCAGTTAAACGACATCTTGGATATCAAATGTAGGCCTAAGGCACAGTTCCATCCTTTAATTACTCTTAAACTGTCTGCTAATTCCACGTAACCTAACCTAACCTACGATACGTCACTTCTGAAAGTCAGATATTCAGAGGAGATAGCTCCACAATAAATTATGTTACAAATATATACCAACGCAGAAACATACATAGGTAGAACATTATTATACATATAGCGATATTTAAATTTGCTATGAAATATTGCTCTTAAATGTATCTTTCTAATTAACACACTTCCAACGAAATTTTCAATAAAACCACAAATAATTTTATTAAAATGTAAATAACACTTTTTTAATTATGAATATACATTAGACAGTATTTGATCATCACGTTAGCACAATATACATACGCATATGTGTATATAATACGTACGTATGCAATTTCTTTTATATACCATTTATAAAGAACTATGTATATTATTCTCAATGAATCAACAATTGAAAACGAAATTATATGAACGACTTAGCATGTACGAATTGTGTTATTGTACTATAATAAACCATTCTAACGTATGTACATGTCTATTGTATTTTTTGTTTTTACTCCGTGTCTGTCTGGAATTGTTATTAAACGTTTCTTTAGATCAAAGGTAATTAATTAATCTTTGGTACGCTGTTGAATTGTAACTTTTGAAACAATTATGGTAACAGATAGGGCATTGCACTCTGACATTTAAATCCTGATTACGAATTCCAAATTGTTCAAATTGGAACATGGAGTGAAATATTTATAATCTTGTAGCTTTAAATATCGTGTACATAAACAAACCGTATAAACTCAAATTAATTCTGCACAGTGCACGAAACTGAATAATTTCACAGAGAAGTTTCTAACTATTGTATAGCAAAAGTATGGTATATTATAACATTACGTATGTACAACATAAACCTTCCGTATTCTTGTTTTTATTATAGACATAAAGTCTTTTTTTAATGACATTTTCAAGATAACAATGCATAAGTGGAACTCCAGACAAAAATCAGTTTTTTATCTACCGTAGGCAATATTTTATGGTAGAGCTAGATGCTTGAAGAAGTTGAAAACACTTTTATACATCAGGTTGACCCAAAAGAAACACATTATTTTGTCTTGATATCGCATAAAATTATATTAGTTTAACCTGATTCAATAAATTTCAACAAAAATTAAAAATTTGCAAAAGAATTGAGTTTTTTCTTTTAAATGTTCTCTTAGTCATGTTACCATTGTATCCGTTTGATATCGCAAATAAAGTATTTATTTGGTTTCATGATATTTCTTTGTGTTTTGTTCTCTATATTTCTATTATTTTAGATATCGTTTTAAATGATTATTATATTATATTTACAGATCACTCAAAAACATCTCCTTTAAAAATTCTGTAAATTGATGTATTCACCTGAAATTTTCAGAACGAGAGTGGTCTAAATGAACTATTAGCTCGACCTAACAGTTCATTTAGCCTTTCAGCTCGATTCATAATTCTACTGTTGGTTTGTCTTATACTTATGCGAGATACGAATTCGTCCATTAATTTTTCGAGATCAGTTCCGTCAACTTCATGATAAATATGCAAATTTGAAATAAGATTCAATCATTTTTGGCACATCGTTGATCGAATGTAACTTTTAAAGACGTTTTATTGTTAAAAAACTTCATTCATTCGTGTGCGAAGAACAGTCATAAGAACCCGAACGAATTTAGAAAATTTGGGTGCAATACTACTGATTTCTCAATTGTTTTCTCGCAAAAATTCTACACTATTTTTTATTTTCTATTATTTATGTTGAATGTTATATTATGTGAATGCTATATTATTGTAATTTGAAAACGGGCCGAAAAAATTTTCAAGGTGGACCGCATGCGACCCGCAAGTCCCGGGTTGGCCACCCGTGACCTAAATCGACCAGAGACAAGAGTAATAATACGCTGTAGGTACACCAAATTGGATATATACTAGCAAATTCCACAAATTTGACATTGACATTTGAAAAGTTTTGATTGTACTCAAGCTACTCCGATTTTGACCTATATCCTTGCAGGCAGGATTGCGATGTAGTCCTCAAAAGAGAAACAGGAGAATAAGTGCACGATTTTCAACACACGTTAGTTAAACACAATCCTAATTTGTTGTCTGAACTTGATAATGCCGTTTCGGTCAAAACAATTGTTGAGTTTTTAATTAAGTAGTTCATTGAAATAATCTACTATTCGTTGTTTATATACGAGATCTGCTCAAAAAGTATAGCGAATTTTGAATTTCCGCGGGTTACGTATATTTGATTTTCGATTTTTTTGTGGCGTTATGTTGGTACTCGTGTCTCTTACTTATACCGACAAGTTCGGCTATGTTGAATGTTCAGTTAATTTTTGACAACTGCTTTGCTTGCACGTATTTTGGCACGTCTTCGATTTTTGCCTAATCCAAAAAATGGATCAAAGAATCTGTATCAAATATTGTGTGAAAAACAAAATTAAGTGAGCGGACGCATTCCGAATGTTGACTGTGGCACATGGTGAAGCTACTCTGGACCGCAGCAACGTTTATCGGTGGTATAAAATGTTCTCATAGGGCTGAGAAGATGTGAACGGCGAAGAGCGTGCCGAACGCCCGAGCATGTCAACAACAGATACAAATATTGATGAAGTGAAGAAAATAGTGTTGGCCAATCGTCGAATCACCGTTAGAGATATTGCTGAGGACCTAAACAAATTGATTGGCTCCTGCCATTCGATTTTTACCATTGATTTGCTCAATTTTGACCAAAAACAGCATCGCATTACATTACTAAGGAACTGTTGCACTCTGTCCGCGATGACCCAAATTTGCTCCAAAGGGTCATAACTGGTGACGAATCATGGGTTTATGGTTATGACGTGGAAACGAAAGCTCAATCATCAGAATGAAAGCTGCCGCACGAGCCAAGACCGAAAAAAGCGCTCCAAATTAGGTTGAATGTGAAGGTATTGCTTACAGTTTTCTTCAATTGCAGGGGTGTGATGCATCATGAGTTCTTGCTACAGAATGGTTAATAAGGAATGTTATCTGCAAGTTATGCGCAATTTGGATGAAGCAATCCGCCAAAAACGCCCGGATTTGTGGAAGAACAAAAATTGGCTTTTGCATCATGATAATGCCCCTGCTCACACATCGTTGTTTATGTGCGAATTTTTGTCCAAAAGCCCCTCTGACTTTTTCTTGTTCCCGAAACTGGAGAGGCTCATGAAAGGACGATGCTACGTGACGATTGAGGAGATAAAAACGGCATCGAAGGAAGAGCCGAACAAGATCACAAAAAAAAATTTTTTGAAGTGCTTCGAGGATTGGAAAAAACATTGGCACAAGTGTATAATATTTGGTGGGGATTGGGGATTACTTTGAAGGGGGACAAAATAGATATTCATGAATAATTAAATAATCTTTGAAAAAACACAAAATTGGCGATATTTTTTGAACAGATCTCATATTTAATAGTTATAATAAGATAAGCCAATGAAGTTCAAAATAATGCCTACGTTATATAGAGTGTTTCATAATAAAGAATTTCTCTAAGACATTTTCACTGTATTTCGTTACATTATCTAATAATCTTGATGACGTGCCATTTTTTTTTTGCATCTTGTGATAAACGTTGGATTTTACTAATTCAGAGTAGTGTCGGCTAGTGATAAAATGATGCGGGTGATCTGTAAATGTTCTCCTGACCTATTTTTTGAAAGTTAATTCAATCATACGATCTTTTATAAAAGGCTTATCTATAAGCTTCTCGTAGAAGCTATCAATTTTTGATATAAATAATTTTTGAAATAAAAACGCTAATTAGCTGGGCTGAATGCAGCTCATTGACCGTCTAAAATCGCTGCTTTATGCTAGCAAGTAGGTGAAGAGGCGAGCAGTGCTGGTTTCCCGAAGTTGTGCGCAGAGCCGCCTCATGCGGCCTAATTCACAATCAGTAAAGGGAAGGATACAGCAACGCGTTCGACCAGAAACCCAAAGAATTCGTTTTACTACTCATCACATTCATATTCGCATCGGATGTGGTAGAGATATTCAGAATTATACATATTAATAAATTTTAGTAATTAAGTCGCAAAAATGCAATATCAATGTTTTTGACAGTGCTATATGAGCCAGATTTTTTCATAGTGATTTATTACAAAAACCATCCGTCTAATAGTCTAATGATAGCACGTATGATAACGGAACTATTTAAAAATCTTCATGTCATCATAAGGTCGTCAGTCCTAAGACTGGTTGGACACGTACTTTCACTCTTTCCTATCCTGAGCTAAACTTCGTATTTCCCTAAAGCTAGAGCAACCCAGTAATCCAATCTAGGTCTACCTCTACTCCTCATAACTTCCGTTTCTGCCTCTAATATGTCTCTGTCTAGATCTTCATGCCTGAGAAGGTGTCCTACTAACCTATCTCACCTATTTCTTATTGACTTCCGTAGAGTCCTCTGTTCTTTTACTCCTTCTAATACCTCATCATTTATAACCTTCTCTATCCACGGTATCTTCATCATTCGCCTGTAACACCTCATTTCGAACGCTTCTAACCTTTTGTTTTCCGCCGCGCCCACTGTCCATGTTTCGCACCCGTACAGCACCGTGCTCCAAACATACACCTTTAACAACCTTTTTC
Organism: Agrilus planipennis; assembly: GCF_000699045.2. Classification (NCBI taxonomy): domain Eukaryota; kingdom Metazoa; phylum Arthropoda; class Insecta; order Coleoptera; family Buprestidae; genus Agrilus; species Agrilus planipennis. The sequence continues at coordinate 161,680 of NW_020438858.1, read as the reverse complement.
GAATTTCTAAATTAACCGTTAAACTTAAAAATGTTATACAAAAAAAACATTAAAAGCATTGTGATGGAAACGTCCTAAGAGACCGATAAGAAAATCCATATTCTCAAAATTCAATTCAATCCCAAAAGCGTTCGTTTAATTTTTTGCACCCTGTATCTCTTGAACAATCAATATTTTATTATCAATAAGGCATACGTAGTTAGTTAAACTTCTATCCTAAACACTCCCGTCGAACAAGTAAACTTTGTGATTGATTTTCACCCACTTCCTATTACCTAAATGAATTCGAATTTTTACGAAGGTGCACCTATATAATACATACATATTTATGTATATATGGTTTAGATTTTAGATAATAATCAAAAACAAACACTAAAAACTAACTAAACTAAACGATCTAATTTAAAATGAAAATTTTGTATATTACTAACGATACAATACAATTCCAAAAAATGGTAGGGTGAAGCCCTTTAGTGTCTAAAACTGTTAATAATGTCTTTAGGTTCTTTGCATTACTAAAGCTATTAATTAATTAATCAGTTTATAAGTTAAATCGCCAATAAAGTTGACATTTCTGCCAAAAAAAATCAAAAAGCGTCCCATAAAATTGTTTACGTATATAAGTATATCAAAAATCAATAAATCGAATTAATAAAGTATTTTATACCACTTACGATTACAGGAAAATTAGCATTTAAATAGAATCATGTAGAAGGTAATCTCCAAAACTACTTATCTAATTGCTAAAATTATTTCACCAATAATTACAATGGACTTTCAGGGTGGACATAGGCATATATTATTTCATTAAAATAAAAGGGCTATTCGTAGAGATCAATTTTGCAAAGTAAGTCGACAAAAAACGGTTGAACGAATGCCTTTTTTACGAACGCTACCTTAACGCTAAGAGATATATGAATGCTATCTACAGAAAAATTGTAGAGTTTAAAAAGGCCTGTAAAAAGATCTTTGATTTGATTGATTAAGATTAATTCACAAATTGATATGTGACTCTTGTACTTAGTCACAAACTAAATTTTAAGCAGCGGAAGCCGCGTACACAGCTAGTGTCATCTGCTACAAAATGACATTTAGTTTTTGTAACATTTAAAATTATGATAGCAAAAAAATGAAACCTCCCTGAAAACACTTTATTACTCTCACAAAGGCATTTGTGAGCATTCACTTAATAAGTAAAAGCTCTAGGACTAAACTAATTTTAGAAAATTACCCCTGGGAAAAACGCCTTAAATATCTCGTGTGGGTAAACATTCAAGAAAGAAATTAAGGATTCGTTCAACAAGAAACATTCACACACACAGATATAAAGAGTTATTAATGTAAGGTAAGTCATTGATTGATAAAATAAACATTAATAAACAAATTCCAATTGACAATGGATGGAATAATACCTGTTAAAAAGATTCAGTTTACATTAGATTGCTTACTGAAACAAAATCTTTCGAAAAAGCGTAATTAGTAAAACAATACCCATCATCATTTGCCTCGCAAACAAAAAGATAGAAGGACCTCTGATCTATAATACATACGCAGTATTATATACACGTGTATACATAGTATATGTACATAGGAAGTTTTGAGGACATTATAAAAGCAATACTCAACTTTTTCGCCAGTTTAACTTTACCCGGCTTGGCAAAAGTTGCTTTTTCTTTGCAAAACTATCAATTTAGGTCAGCACTTGTTTGTGTTTTGTCGTATTATTTAGACAACGGCCTATTTTTTACTTCATTTATTATGGACTCAATCTCATTATTACCTAGTAAAAAGTATTTCTATCTTTAGTGGGTGACACAAACTGTGGAGCGATTTTATATCGTAATAATGAATAAAATTATGTATGTTTTTTTTACGTTACGCTACTTTATTAAATGTAATTGGCTTAATTAAAGAGGCCAATCCCATCAAAATGACGAATCCTAACAGAATACTTTTCAAAGCGACTCTATTTTGTTGAAAACAACATCCTTCAACTTGATAATGGATAAAATAATCTCCAATAAAGTCTGATTCCCTCCGAGATTATATATAACAAATTGCAATCTATAAATCAGATATTTAACAAAACTGAAATTATCGAAAGATAATAAAGGAAATTTCCAAGTCCAAAAGTCCAAATGTAAACGCTGCTACAATTCGGTTAAGTAAAAAATGAATATATGGCGTGTTTATGCAATAATTACAAAACGTTCTTAGTAAACACACAAAATTGTGCCCTTCACCTAGATACCTGACACTGATATCGATTGTAATGTTCAATAACTCCAAAATTCTGATATGAACAAACCGACTACTACAACATAACACGTGTGTGTTAGGCTGATAGGCACTTACTACAGCGGAATTTTATGTTAGTGCATAAAAGCGATTAAATGATAATAACTTTTAAACTGATCAATAGGTAAAACCAATAAAAAAGAAAACGTTTCTAACGAAAAGAAAAAAGAAACGTATTTAACTGTACTTTTATGCACACTCACCATTTTTAGTAATAAATTTTCACGGTAAATTTAATGACATTTTTCGATAATCTAAAAAATCAACTTTTCAACTTTATTTATTCATAATAAGCACTTTGTGCTTTACGGATTTTTGATAAACAAAAAAAAAGCAAAATAAACTGTCAAAGTTGAATATTGGCACACACCCACTTTCATTCCAAGTTAAGATCAGCAGCTCGGGTAAAAAATATGAAATATTTATTAATTACATCGCTTTATTTTTAATTCTGCCCAATGTTTACTCGACACGCGATCAATAATATAACTAAGTATATAGCATCTATGCAAAAAATTTTTTTATAAATTATTGTATGCTAATCATAAAATAGGAATTGTAAGGTATATATACATTAACTTACTTTATAAATTTCTATATATTTAGTAGCAAATTTTACTGTTCAAAGATTGTTGGCCAACTACATACACACGTATATCGATAAAAAAATAATAATCAAAAGGCATAACTTCGACACTTACAATTAGTGTAAGTAAATCATTTTTTACCTTATAGTCCAGGCGAATTAGGTGAAAAATCGCTATTTTTGGGAAAAGTTTGAACAAGACCTGATTTTTGCATGTTAATTAGCAAAAAATAACTTCGACACTTACAATTAGTGTATGTAAATCATTTTTTACCTTATAGTCCAGCCGAATTAGGTGAAAAATCGCTATTTTTGGGAAAAGTTTGAACAAGACCTGATTTTTGCATGTTAATTAGCAAAAAATTACGTACATCATTAATAAACTTCTGCGCACACACAAATGTGAAGAATTTTGTTTATAAACAATTTAAGGTCATTTTTCTTTTATAACTGTTTTTAAAAAGTTAAATGAGAAGGTTTTTTAGAATCACTTTTTCGTAAGGGTAACGGGGTCCGATTTTTCAAGTGATAAATTTTCTTCTATAATTGAAGATTTATTTAAGGAAAGGCGATTTCTTTCATGTCCATTTTTAGAAATTTTGGGAGAATGCCTTTTTTGTAGTTGTTAATCCTGCTAAAATTTTATCGCGATCGAATAAATAAGTAAACAACAGTTAATTTCTTAATAAACAAAATTTGATAATTTCGTAATGCTGCCAAATGTTAATTTTGGATCTGTTATAATCTATGTTTACAGAGAATATGTAGGAAGTGTTCTTCTGTCGTCATCATTTATAAAAGTGGCTTACCTAAAACCAACAATAAAGTTAAATAATCAAAAAATATCATTTTAATGTTTAAAAATCATAGAAGTACAATTCCTACATATTCTCTGTAAGTACAGATGATAACAGATCAATAAATAACTACCATTTGGTATTCAGTATTTTTTTTATTAATAAGTTAATTGTTGCTCACCTTTTTATTCGATCAGTATTAATAACTATAGAACAGGTTCCATTTCTCAAAATATCAATGCAATAGTAGAATAATAGATTTTTTATCTCAAAAGTGGACACAAAAGAAATAGCTTTTTCCCGATAAATCTTCATTAATTTTATNTATATTATTTATATATTTATCATTATCAATAAAAAGGTATGAGAAGGAAAGACAGGAGGCATTAAGGATACTGAAATGAGATCAAGAGCTCTTAAATAAATAGGGAAAGATGGTATGAGTGTAGGTGAGGTGGTGAGGGTTAGGTGTAGTGTAATGATAAAAGGGGAGGATCTGGGGAATATTGATAAATCAAGGTATGTATAAAGGTTTGGATGTGGGAGCATTAGCAAGGGGATTGTGCGTCATGATATTTGAAAGGAATAAAAGACATAGATCTAACAGAAAGATTCAGAATGGAATATAAATATAGAGGATGTAAATATTGGATGAAAAGTTGTAAAAAAAAATGTAGAATTGGGATCCGTCAAATGGGAGGAGCCTAAAAACATGGCGCCGATTAGGGAAAAATTATCGTAGTTCCTATAGTGTACCGTGCAATTTCCAAGTTTTTAAATTACGATAAAATGATAAGTATTGACACAATATGTGATTGGGCTGACACAAAGCCTCGGAAAGGAAATTTCGTTGAAGGTGAGCGTGTTTTTAATGCCAATCACATTATAAAATTCGGAAATAACAAATCCGGAAGCTAGCCTTCAAATTCCGTCAAGTTTACTGCCTACTTTTTACAAACTTCGGATTTAAAAAGTGATTCACGTTATATAATTGGTGAGGTGATTCTGGGTGATTTAAGCAATATCATATCAATGACTTGCACGTGCAAAGCCGATTTAAGAGAACGTTGCAAACACATTATTGCAACTTTGTTGTATTGCAGCAGGTAGGTTCTTAACCTCAAAATACTTATATCGTATCATTAGAATTGTGTTAAATCAATTACACAGGAATAAATAATTTCTCACTTTATAATTTTAGTATGATTCTAGTTTTAAATATTAAGGTTATGGCTGATGGTAAATACTTGCTGAAATATAATCATGTGCATTAAAATGACGTGAACAAATTTTTATTCCGGAATTCACTTCTTTGATACCTACTGCTTTCATCCAAGCTTCTATTAGTTTACTTTTTTCTCTAATTTTCCGAATATATTTTTTACATATATAAAACGGTTAGTTTTTATTGGAAAGTAGTTAATGTAGGTGAAGAGTGAAGATCTATGTCTGAAGTGCTATTGCAGCTTTTCACTGAACATATTAACTTTTTATTTGATTTAACTTTAGAAGAAAACTTCGTCGACTCCATCATCAAAAAAATTTTTACTTTTTTAACGTGTTTTATTATTTTAATAAACAATTTTACAATTTGCGTGCACAGTTCCTATGTAAATTTTTCCCTCATTCGAGTTATAAATTTTGCCACCAGATGGTGTATGCCCATTTGACGGATCCCAATAGTAGAGACGAAACATTGGCGCTGTATTGGTAAATCGTGATGAAAGTAAGGATTGGGAAGAATGTAGTGATATGATAAGCGAGAGAGGCAATGGCCTGAACCGAATGAAGAAAATAGTACATACGTGAAGAAAGAAAAAAGATTCGTATCAAGGGGAGACAGAGGATAATAATATATGGGATATATATATTATTTTATACCATTTTCTATTTGTCTTCTATAGAAGAGTAGAATGAAATGTCTTTAGTAAATAAATGCAAAATTTCCTTTAAGGTAATGTATGAAACGTGAAAAAAATATCTTATCAAAAAAGCTGGGTCTATTAATTACGCACAAACAAGGCGAAGTTGAGTAGATTGTAGAAATAAATGTTAGATGTTGAGATTATGCCAATATAATTACATAAATACACATTTTATATTACTTTATCTTATCAATGTCTCCTGAATGAGGTTAAAAAAGATAAAAGGTGTCAATATTTCTTATAAGGATGGCAAATAACATCGACAGCATGAGCTACTTGAACCATTACGAAATAATTTTCATTTAATTTAAAAGCATCTAATTTCTAAAATAACTTAAAATACATAAACGCAGAAACTTCGAGAAAGCATTTTTTATGAAACTCACATTAGTTTTTCTTCTACCTTATCAGACGTGAGTGAATGCATATAATCCGATTTAATTAAAATTGCGAATAAATTTTATTTAACGACACTGCTATCGGAATGGACGTATGATAGCAGGAAAATTCTTCAGTTGATGAAATCGTACAAAATTTTCATTGTGTACGATGGAATTGAGTGGAAACCCCGTTCAAGAGAAAATATTGCAATACCGAAATATCGTACAATAATTTATATGGCCTGGCATATTTCCAGTTGAATAAATTATGTTCTTTCAAGCTATACGCGTTCGAATTTTCTTGAATATTCTAAGGCCGGCTGTTACAAATACCACTCTGCCCAAACTGAACGGGAAAAGTAACTTTTTCCACAATAATTGATTTTACACATGAAAAAATCAACATCTGTTAAAGGCCACGTCTATTCTACTAATACTTCTTCTGAATCGTTATAATTTATTAATAGTAAACAGGTTCATAAAACAAGGCCACCAAAAACAATTATTGTTTGAAAAAATCTACCGAAATAAATAAAATACGTTTTGGCAAAAAAGAATGCGATGACTCATTACAAATAAAAAATAGCATATAACTGATACTAAAGGCGATTAAGCAGCTCTCCGCTGATCCGACAGTACTTGGTATTTGTCTGTAAATACAAACAAAACGATCTTAACGTCAAATAAAATATTAATTCTCTTTCTGAAATTGCGTTCTTACACTCGCTATAATCAATACGGAACACGAAAAGAAATCCTTTTTCGCTTTCCTAGAGCATTTAACAAATGCAAATTTTATTAAGTTAGGTAGCTCTACTTACGATTCATTAATATTACTGAAAATAACCTGTAATCTACAAGGGGGAAACGTTAAACACATTTCTAACGTAATAACCACTTGTAAAAGTAAAAATTTTGTTTGGTTGCACAATAATTGCGTAGACAATTGTCGCTATTTTATCGCGTTTGTTTTTTAACAAATAACCACTCATAGTGCTTAGTTGGCATGCAAGTTAACATTACCTTCTTAAAAATACAATTGAATAAAGGACCAAATAAAAAAAATTAGTGAACAATTGTCGCCTTTTGTCTCTAAAAAAATTTTTATTGTTTTTGATTTTTAAAAAATAACCACTCAGTGCTAAGTAGACACGCAAGTTAGCATTACCTTCGTAGAAATACAATTGAATAAAGGACCAAATTAAAAAGAAATTGTTAAGAATTGTCGCTTTTTTATCCCTAAAATTGTCGCGCTTGGCTTTTAAAAAATTACCATTCGTAGTGCTAAGTTTAAGGGCAAATTAGCTACAGTTGAATAAAGGACCAAATAAAAAAAAAATTGCTGAATAATTGCCGCTTTTTGTCTCTAAAAAAATTTTTGTCGTGTTTTATTTTAAAAAAATAACCACTCAGTGCTAAGCAGACACGTAAGTTAGCATTACTTTCATAAAAATATAATTGAATAAAGGACCAAATAAAAAAAATTGTCGCTATTTGTCCTTAAAAAAATTGTCGCGCTTGGTTTTTAAAAAATAACCATTCATAGTGCTAAGTTGATGAGCAAGCTACCTACGGTTGAGTAAAGGACCAAGTAAAAACGTGAACAACTGCCACTTTTTTTCGCTAAAAAAATTGTCGCGTTTTTTTTTTTATAAAATAACCATTCATGTGCTAAGTTGACACAAGTTAGCATTACCCTGTTGAAAATACGGTTGAATAAATGACCAAATAAAAAAAAATCATGAGCAATTCTCGTTCTTTTTTTTTTCGCAAAAAAAGAATTGTCGCGTTTGTTCTTTAAAAAATAACCACTCATAGTGCTAGACAGGCAAGTTAGCATTATTCTCTTAAAAATACGGATGAATAAAAGACAAAAAAAGTTGTCGCCTGTTTTTTAAAAAATAACCATAAATAATATCGACAAGTGTTTCCACGATTAGGTAACATTTGTCTAATGAAGTTGACAAACCAAGTCAACGAAACGGCACAAAAGAAAAGTACGTCAACACGAATGTCTTATATTTATTATTCTACCTGTTTCTCCGTTGATCATCTGAGAACTCATCTGTATGAGAATTATTATGGTGGATCATTTACCTAAAAACAATAAATTAAATGTTAGTTTATACATATTTACGTAAGCACTTATGTATATATAAAATGCTACAAGTAAATAGTTATTGTATACTCAAGTCTTATTGTATAAAATACTTTTCAAATTCGGAATTTGTTGTTGAGAATCGGCTTAAAACAGGTAAAAATTTGAAAGTTGGCGAAACGGGAAAAATAGCTACTTAAAAAAGTATATATTTAAATACGGATTTTATTATTATTTTAAATTATTCGTTTCCATTCATAGTACGTAATGATAAAAATTAAATAGAAAATAAAACAGCCACACAGCGCTAGCAACTCTTAACTCTGATTGGAACTTTTGTTTCAGATAACGGTCAATAGCAATCACAGTTAATTAAATAGTTGTTGTCTTCTCCTTTATCGTTTCTAATCATGCAATGTTCCTGGATATGATAATGTATAATAGAGATTCTCTTTCCTGAAACATTATCGTTATCATGGTCAATTTATTCTTATTTAGTCACTCACGACGTATGAATAATAGATAATTAATACTATTTTAGCAAAAAGTTGTAAATATTGCAACCACATTTCACACAAGTCCGTAGCGGTTATTTATATTTGACATTCCAAGAATATGATTACATATTTATTAGAAACAGAAACCCAAATTGTATTACCTGAAGTTCAAGAGTACAAATGAGCAGCTATAATAACACACATTATCCAGGGAGTATAGGGTAATTTATGACAAATATGGCAAATAACTGATGTACATAAATATATGTTTTTGACAATTTTTGTAACGAATACATGGAGCGCCATAGCCTAGAGGACAGATAAGCAAACTTTCCAGATAAAAGAGCTAAATTGTTAATCAAAACAGGGTAACCAAGGTATCAAGACATATCATCCCAAGATTTAGTTAGACACCTCTTCGTTACTCCGAACCTAGCCAATTTTCCGAAAACTACAGCATCTCACATCCTTAACTATTCCTAAACAGTTATCTATCCTAGGGTTTCCTCATTTTTAATAAGGCTTCTTATCACCTTATCTTCCTTTTTCCTTATTGGCCTCCATAGCACCCTTTGTTCTCCTACTCTTTCCAAAACCTTATCATTTCTACCCTTCTCTATTCACAGAATTTTTACCACTTATCTCATTCTACAGCTTCCCTCCCTTTAGTATCATATAGTTTTGTCAATCCGTTAGTATGCAGCGACGTAATACTTGATGCGCTTTAACTAAAGATCATCAGTTTATTTCCAACTAGTTTCGGGACTGATGACTGATGTTGACGCGATTTTAACCATTACTATTCGCAAGTGGTCAATTGCGATAGAGCTACACTCATAGGACCTAAGAGTCACATGTGGCTCGCGAACCACGATTTTCCAACCACTGTCCTAGACATTTAGACCATTCCTTAACATTCGGAAGGACGCCCGTTCGATTCCGAATCGGCCTGCCGTAGTCAATTTGTTTTTGTTGTTTTCAATAAAACACCCGAAAATTTTTTTGGTAAGGTATACCAAGTGCCATGGAACAGAGATTTACAGCCTAGATCATCATTGTATCATTTGGGAGGACACCGACTCGATTTGCTTTTCTGTCTTCATTTCATCTGTCTCATCTCTAGCTACCACCCACTCATTCCAACGATTCCCAAAAGGGGAGTTTAAAAGCTGGAGATTTTAATATAGACAAATTTTACAATAACATGTTCGGGGGGGGGGTTGTTTCTAAGCAACTGGACAGCCCGTAGATACAGAGAGTGGATGTTTCCAGTTACGTCATCGATATAGTGTTCAAAAATTTACAGAAACGTACATTTAATTGCATTCCCGAAGGGAGAACACATGAGTTGAAATACAAAGGATGACGGACAAGGGTGGCGTACACAATAATTACTAATTATGTATATTAGTGATATGATTTCATTTCCCTAAAACTCTAAACAATAGTTGTAATTTTCGAAGGGAAAATAAATTGGTGGCCAAGAACGTGATTTTGACCTTAGCCTACGACGTCATTTGAAGACCAACTAATTTCTTTTGACCTCTGAGCTGATCCGTCGCCCCGTTTGTTAAAACTCACATATCTGCTGTTCGGGAATTCGATTATGTTTAGTAAAGTCCACATTTCTTTAAATTTCTGAGCAGTGTCTCGATGACATTACTAAAAACAAAATTAGGGCACTTTTTTCTTTCGTACCCACACCTTGCTCCTAGTGGGATGTCCGCGTGCTTAGAAACGTAACAACCCCACCACCGCTTATTATTCAAGCATGTTATCATAAAATTTCTCCATCTTTAGGATAACGTACAAATCTCATGCTTAACTCTCCTACTAGAGGCTGAAGGACTCTCTTCAGCTCTTAGGAGGAAGGGTCTTTCCGCCTTAGCCTCCGGCATTGCACTAAAGTACAGTCGAAGGGACTACCCTTCACCAGCATTAGTAGCTAGATAAAACACGGAAAAGTTTTAGTTTGTTTTAGTTACCATATACTTCATACATTATGTACATGTTCTCTGTTATACAGTTATACTGGATATTTCTCTCAATCGTTTTTATTTTGGGTTACTTGTATGCACTGTCCGGCACAAACCAACGCTATGTGATCAGATTATTTGTTAAATGTGCATATTTATGGGGTTCAAGATCGCAAGAATTGAACGTAATGTGTTACTTTTGATCGCTGAACACTGCGTAACCGAACAATTTATTTATTGAAGTATTGAAGAAGTATAAAATCATAAAATTTTACTCAATTTGGGTATATCATCTGGGGTGTAAAAGTATTTTATATTATTCTTTGTTTTTTTTTTTCTAAACATATTAAAATATGTAGTCGTAGTACTTTTATATATAATGAATTTCCTAGTAATAGTTTATGTATATACATATGTATTCAACATATAATCACTTAAAACGAAAAGAAATCTATAACAAATCTTCCAATTCTAAAAAAGCTTAACAAACAGAACCCGTTCCATTCTCTCAATGCTACAAATTCCATAAAATATATAAACGAAATCCATTCAAATAGCGGTGGTGAATTTGATTCCAATCGGTATAGCGGTCGCCACTGCGGCCACTACCGCCACCGCAATCGCGTTGTTTTATGGCGGTCTTAATAAACCTTTTTTTACTGTCGAACTACAACTCTTAAAAATTCTTGTAAATTGCACGCCTGATTAACCAACAAGAAGTGAGGGACTCTGCGATAATATTCTATGAACATTTTTTTATAGATACACATATTGCAAACTTGTACGTGCTCGTGGAGGTCAACAAGAACTAATTAAACTGCTTTCAACGTATATAATTAGATAATTAAATATTTTTATTAAGTAGATACAATAATTTTGCGCTCGAGAAGTCCACAGATCTTTTAGACATAATGCCGCTTCAGAAAAATAAAATTTGAAGATTTGAGAAATCTAAAAATATTTGTGTATTTACTGTGCCTGCGAAGGTCAATTTGTCGTTCATCAAAGACTCCATGTGCAAATAAACATTCACGCTAAAACTGGACACTTTAAATTCTCCTATGTGTGTAGATCATTTTGGACAGAATCCAATGAGTGACAATGTACAATTTCAGATTTAATATTATGTATAAACTTTAATTGAAATTACTTATAGTAACGTTTGTGATTGTTTTTCAGCCCATGTGCAACCGTTGTGTATATATATCTATATGTATATGTACGTACGTGGAATACAATACGTAGTTAAAAATAATGCTGCACTTAAAAAAGCTTGTAAGTAATTACATGTTTATATCTTCAGTCCTGCATTACTTAAAAACATTAATTACACAACGTTCCTAACTTTTAAATTAAAAGACGCCCAGCTGCAGGCCCTAGATTCAAAAGGTCAAACTTTAATTTTAATATTTGTGATNTTCCCTTGCATACCAGTATTTTAGTTTTACTTTTATTTATTTTCATACAGTACTGATCTGTCAGTACCGCTTCCATTTTATTTAAAGCTATCCCTAAGTCCTCCTTGCTAGATGCTAATAGGTACTGGTATAAATTTTCCTGTGCGAAATAAAAATTGATTTATTGAAAAAATGTTATCTTTTATTTCTAGTATACTTTCTTAGCCGGTATTAGATGGAACAGGTTGAGTTTCTGGGTAGTATTGCCATGTCCTTTGTTTACATGCAAATACAAACACTTCTCCATGACAAAAATGAGTTTTTATGACGAATCCACCAATTCCGTTCAGTTACTGACCGTAATACGTAACTAAGATGCTATCTGCTAATAGTCCAGGCAAATTAGACTTTTATGTGGAAATGTTTGGAATAGACCCGATTTTTTTTGCATGTGACTTGGTAGTAAAAAATTACGTACATCATTAATAAACTACTTGTGCTTATTTTTAGCTACTTGATTTTTAGGTAGGTAAGATTCTTTTATTGGTCCTAAATCGAAGTTTTTTTTATACAGTTTCATAATCTTTTCATGAAATTGTTAAAAAAACCTTTAATTGGACACCAATAAAAGTATATTACCTAAGAATCAAATTTACAAATAGCCAAAAATAACGTTAAATAAAAAAATATAATTTTAATGATTGAATATGATAGAAGTACACTTTTTACATATTCTCTTCAGTCCTGCATTACTTAAAAACATTAATTACACAACGTTCCTAACTTTTAAATTAAAAGACGCCCAGCTGCAGGCCCTAGATTCAAAAGGTCAAACTTTAATTTTAATATTTGTGATTCATATTTACCACAAAAGTATTTTCAACTTCAAAGTTCTTTGAGGGAGAAAAAACTTACCGCATATATTTAACCGCTTATCTAAACCAAATAATATAAGTTGACTTACACTTTTCCGACATGCAATTTGAAATTCTTGCATTTATTAACAGGCTTTTATCCGCGACTACAATCGCATTGATGCCCTAAAAGCGTGTCAAAGATCATCGAAAATACAATAATTTCATAAAGTCCTGATCAAGATTATCACAATAAAACTAAAGTTTCTAATTTCTAATTATTTTAAAATATCTGGACACGGCTGCATGTGAATGAAACATGCAGTCTAAGACAACCCTGTTTCTTCCTGATGTACGTATACTATTTTTTGTCATGTTTATGCGGAAAGCTCGTCATTAAATTGATAGTTGGCGAAGTAAGAGTAAATGATTTAGAGGTTAGAAAGACATTGTCATTGAACAACTGATTTCTGCGCATGCCCATAAACTTCAGCGCATGCGCTCAAAAGACTAATTTCATTGCCTCCCGACTAAAACATGGCTGAAAAGAGGCCATTTCTTCCCTATTTCATAGCACACAAAACGAGCTTTCCGCGCTAACATGACAAAAAAGTTTCACTAATCTGGATTAAATAGGCTATCCGAATTATCGAGGATCTCTTTAAAATAGACAAAACAACAAATTAATGAGTGTTATATCACCTAATATTTGAAATTGTCGACATACCGACCCCACACTCATGCGCCAACACTACGGCGCCATGATGCTTTGAAGCGATCCGGGAATTTTCCGAATTACGCGAAGCTAAAGCGAGAAGTGCGTTACAAGCTATTCTACGTATGATCCGAATTATGAAATAGTACAAAAATCATTTTCGTCCGGCTAACTGGGAAATTCGGACTATAGAAATTCGGATTACCGGCATTCTAGTCTACATATTTATGATTATAACCGTAGAGATAATAAAATGGAGTAGGCAAGCTCATCGAAACTGTGGTTTTTAAAATAAAGAGACCTCCATCTGTAGCTGTGTTTGTTTCAGACATACTTGATAGTCAGCTGTGCCGGCCAAGATAGTAAGCGAAGAGGTGCGTCTCACTATTTTTCATCTCACGTCCCATCACCCACAGAGCTGGATGGAATTTGCCTACTCTGTTTTATTATCTCTTTGGTTATAACATGTTATTAAAAAATATATGTATACAACGAACTGTATCCGCCCATTTTCCAACTTCAATACGTCAAAATTTGCAACTTTTAAATCAAGATTCCGATTAAACGAAAGTATTCTATAGAGCTACTTAAGTAACCGTTCCATCTCCTATTTAAACGTTTCAATAGACGGATAGTTCCACAATGTTGTACTATTGACTATCAAGTTTCTACAGATTATGACTGCAAGGCAAAAACGCTCCTTTTGTTTTCATCTCAATATCTTTTAAACCGCTTAATAAAATCGGATGAACTTTTACAAAATCTTAGTTCTTTTTATATTAAATCGACCGTCTTTATGGCATTTCACGCATCTTTTACCATTTTTCACTATCTTTAACTGAAAAGTTTAATTTTACAATGTTTTGTATACAGCTAACTGATGTGTGATACACGATTTCCCAATTTTCCTTTCATCATCATCATAGGGTCGTCAGTCCTAAGACTGGTTTGACAAGTACTTTCAATTTTTTGCTATCCTGAGCTAAACTCCGCATTTCCCTAAAAGTAGAACAACCCACATCTTTAACTATATGTGAACAGTAATCTAACCTAACTCCTGCTTCTGCCTCTAATATCTCTCTCACTAGACCTTCATGCCTGAGAAGGTGTCCTACCAACCGATCTCGCCTATTTTTTATTGACTTCCATAGAGTCCTCTGTTCTCCTATTGTTTCTAATACCTCTTCATTTCTAACCTTTTCTACCCACGTTATCGTCATCATTCGCCTATAACACCACATTTCGAAGGATTCTAACCTTTTCTTTTCCGCCGCTCCCACTGTTCATGTTTCGCAGCCGTACAGCGCCGTGCTCCAAACATACACCTTTAACAACCTTCTTCGAATTTCTAAATTAACCGTTCGCGAACATAGAAGTGACTTCTTCTTATTGAAGGCGACACGACCATGCGCTATCCTCTGCTTTATATCCCTACTACTCCTTCCGTCCTGACTTATTTGACTTCCTAGATATCTAAAATCAGCCACTTCTTCTAATTTTTCGTCTCCTATCTTTATATTCGCTCTTTCCCTATTTTTTCTTCCCTTGCATACCAGTATTTTAGTTTTACTTTTATTTATTTTCATACAGTACTGATCTGTCAGTACCGCTTCCATTTTATTTAAAGCTATCTCTAGNCAAATTAAAGACAATTTTTCGATGTTTTTTTCGTTTTTCTTTTATATATATGTATTTTTTTTTAATTTAGCGAAAAAAGTTAAATGGAACAATTATTTAGAATCATTTTTTCTAAATAGGTAGGGGTTCCGATTTTTTAAAGTGATAAATTTTCTTCATTAAATGAAGATTTATCGCGAAAAGACGATTTTTTTCTTGTGTAGAAGAAGAAATCCGGCTGCTATTATATTAAAATATCGAGAAAAGTCCTTTTTATAACTAGTTATTAATTCTTTTAATTTAATCTCGATCGAGTATGTAAGTAAACGACAATTAATTTATAAATTAAAAAATGATAAATTTTATAGTGCTACTAAGTGCTAATTAATTATTGAACCTTTATGACCTGTGCTCAAAGAGAATACGTAGGAGGTGTACCTTTACCCAAACAGTTTAATTATTTATTTTTCATTATTTAATATTGTTTAGATTAAGAAAATGTATTAAAACACTTTTAATTTGAGACCAATAAAAGTGTTTTACCGCATAAGCCGTGATATAACGTTATAAAACAATGTCAAATAATGAACAAATATAATTTTAATGAGTGGATATGACAGAAGTACACTTCCTACATATTACCTGTGAACAGAAATCATAACGGATCAATAATTAACATTCGGTAGTATTGCGAAATTTATAATCTTCTTTTATTAACAAATTAATTGTTGCTCACCTTTTTATTCGATAGGAGTAAAATTTTAACAGGATTAATAACTATTATTTATTCTTTTTCAAAATTTCAATGCAATAGTAGCTAGATTTTTTATCTTAAAAGTGGATACGAAAGAAATCGCTTTTTCTCGATAAATCGTTTATTGATGAAAATTTATCAATTTGAAAAATCGGACCCCCTTACTCTTTTTAAACAACGTTCTCATTTAACCTTTTCCGATTAAATCGTTAGAAAAAAGTAATAGAAAAACGAAAAAACGACCTTAAGTTGTTTATAAACAATGTTACTCAAACTTGTATGCGTACGCACACGTTTGTCAATGGTGTGCATAATTTGTACTAATTTATATACAAAAATCAAGTCTATTCCAAACATTTCCAAAAAATGGTGACTTTTCAACTAATTCGCTTGGACCATAAGCAAAATGTTTACAGTTAAGTGTAGGATAAAAGACAGTAGTACTATGCAGAACAGAATTTAATTTTTTTACTAATAAATTCCGAACATAATACAGTAGAACCTTTATAACTCGAACATCAAGGGATACGCCAAAAAATTAGAGTTATAGAGTTTTCGACTTATGCAGGATTTTGACTATAGAAGTTAAGATTTGGTTTACTTACATTGTCGGCAAATCCATAAAGTCGATAACTTAGTTTTCTTCGAAACTATATACGTAATAAGTTTTAAATAATCGAGTTGTAAAAGTTGTAAAATAAAACATTGCCATGTTCGAGTTACAGAAGTCCTATTCAATTTTTCGAGTTATAGAGGGAAAATATGTACCGAAATGGCTTGCAGGGACTTACTGTTTATTTCGACTAATAGAGGGTTGAGATTTCGAGTAATTGAGATTTTGGGGCTTGAAGGGAAGGGAGCAAAACAGTTTTTCGAGTTTTGGAGGTTTTCGACTTAAAGAGGTTCTACTGTATATTTACCTACATACGTATAATTAGATACATTAACAATTAAAAATATTCTCTGGCTTGTCCAGACGTTAGTAAACTATCTTGGCAATTCCATGATTTGATTTCAAGTTTTTCTAGGTTGATAGAGACCCTGCATTTAATCTAGGATATACGTATGTATCTTTTCATTTAAAGTTGGAAATTTTAATGGAAAACAAAGGGCTGTGTGATCAATTTTGTATAAACGAATTGGCAATTATCCGAGTTAATTAAATGGTATCAGTTACAGATATTTACTTATGCAGAATAAAAGTACGAAAAAGGTGGAAAGCAGTTTAGCTATTTGATGGACAGTTAACCCGGGTAATTAACTGGGCGTACATTATTTATGTTTTTTTTTTTTGGAAAACAGGATATATTCGGGTATACATCGTTAAAAAGGAGAATATCCCTGCCGAAAAATCGCGCAGGTGAAAATAAATTTGGTGCAGAGGGATGCTGCGCGCATGGTCCAGGCAATCTCTTTTCTAGGGGTGCAGGATACGAGTCATGTTCAGTTGCTTTCCCATCTCCGAGAGAGTAATAACTTTCCGGGTTTCCCGCAAATCACGGCCCCATAAGCAACGAGATTCGCGGTAAATGCCGGTTTTTTGTCATGTCTAAGGAGGGAGATGACCAGAAGGCACCGGCCTCGCCAAACTCCAAAATAGTCGCTGATGGCCACTGTTCACCTCCTAAGAAAGAAGGTATTTTTTGCACTCACCTCACATCAGCCGCTTTCTTTCTTTCTTTCTTTTCGTCAACCCTTTTTCTTTTAATTTATGCAACTCTTTTCAACCTTCTGGTTGCCGTTAGCGATTCCACATACTAACCGTCATTAAGTAAACTGTAGTGTAAAAAAAACAAAAATCTCTTCCACAAATATGTAAAACTATTCACTGGTTTTCGTATGCGTTTTTCCGGTAAAAGAAATTTGTTGGGATAGCAAAATCCATTTTATAAAACTTCGCTTATGCTGTTTCTTTCGATTCATTTTATGAAATAGTAGTAGTAGTAGTGGTAGTCACTTCTTCCGACGCAAAACGAATATTTCAATATCACGAACACAACCAAAAATAATTTTTGTTCAAATTACAAATACGATGATAATTTAACCGACTGCTACAGAAAAATATAAATCCATTCACTTCCTACAACCTCTGTTTTGTCCTAAAACAAAATTAGATATTTATGTACTACCGCCGCCCACCTAAAGTTGCTTTGTTCTTTCGTTCTATAAAACGAAAATATTTTACTTCGCGCATTTTTTTTTGTTTATTTGCTCAGATCAAATCATAAATTACATTAAGCTAACAAGGACGACCCTACGTAGGTGCTTACGGAATATTTTTTAATAAAACGTCAATTTTTTGCAAACATAACAATACGTGCTGTGTCCAGCATTTAGTATATAACAAAAAGCAAATTAACAATCTCAAATAAACTTCGGAAAAGGTAAATTAGGGCCTATAAAGTTTTTTTATCAACTCACGTACTACGGAATTATCATTTATGGTTTTTGTATCTTCTGATAAATAGTTATCAGCGGTTTACAATAGGTACTGCTATAACTAAAGTTGCAACTGTGCGAAAACATTTTAAATTCAGACTATCTTGCGTTATTTTAATCTTAAGAGGGTAGTTGGTACTAACTGTTTCAATTTTGTAGTATTTGTCGTTTCATGTTTCGTATCCTATAAAGGGGATTTCTTACCCGAGATAAAACACTTTTTATTTATCCACCTTTTCCGTCTTTTACCTTTTACTCGAAACAGAGAAATTGTGGCTGGTATTTAATAATGTATAAAGCCTATTTTCAAATAAATGGTCAACATTTCAGCATCAAGGGATTATTTTACGTCATTTATGAACCTCCATATTTAATTATTAACTTCGCTACCCTTAACAGGATCATCTTGTTCTGAAGAAAACTACATACGTAATGAAATAATTTGATTAAATGTACCACACATATATATCTAACAGCTTACTCGAAGACACCATTTATTATAGAAATAAGTAAATAAATTTTTAATTGATGTCCTGTTTGTGTTAGTTTTTGCAATTAAATTTTAGGTTTTTAATTTACATCTTTTATGAAAATAACAAATTTTTACCTAACTGCAGTAAAAGGATTAAGTATCAAAAAGATGAAATTACTGCTGTAAGTGTAACATTTAATTTTAATAAAACCGCATAGGTTTCATTTTTAAAAAGTGCTTATATTTTTTTAATGAATTCGAGCTTTTGACAAGGTTGACAATTGAAAGAGAAATGCCAACAGGATCATGATAAATTTACGGATCCTACTATTTTATTTAAAGGACATTTCATGAAAGGTATCGCTACAAGTAGCAATTAGATTTAATTTTGGTACTTTACATCTACTTTACATCTTTTACTAAATTTTCATGAAAAAGCCGACACTTCCAAACTGACGGAATTATTCAAACCGCGAATTTCTTTTTTACCTTTAAATTCCATTTTATGGAATAACTTCGTCGGTAGGACTGTTTTAGTTAGTTTTTTTTTAAAACAAAACAGCATTATTAGCGAATAAATACATATACATTAGTAGGTACATAGAACGTCCTTTAAAATCTGCAATACAATTATACCTATACGCACAGGCATGTATTATAGAAACAATTAGGTTCAACAAAATAGTTGTTGTGAAAGCTAATTGAACGTAAACTTAATTTATCATCAAAGGAAATTTCATATAAACAGCGGCCTTTCAGAGTTGCTGCATAAATGATTTAGTATTCCACATGTGTGATAATTATTCCTTAAATATTTGGATACTTTTGACGAGTGATGAAAGTATAATGTAAGTGGAATTTTTAAACAGGCAACCTTTGTCAACCCAAATTCACGCTCCTGACAAATTTAACTACATTAATTTATATCTACCTACTTTGTATACGTACACAACCCTCTTACGTAGGAATAACTCTCATTAATAGGGTTAGTGAAAATCCTTTGTGAGACGGTGTGAAGTTTGAGAATTTTAGAGCGGCTGGTAAATTCTCTTTCATGTTTTGTTATTACATTACACACATGGATACGTAAAAAGTATATTTTATTTTTCCTCACGTTATGTAATCGAATTCGCGTCCCAATTCGTGTCCGGGGGAAATATGCTGACCCAAAGAAGGACCTTAAAAGGTCGGTTAAGATCGGTAGACGGCGTTATCTGACACGTACGTACAAACATGCATGGCGTAGTTGAACTGGGATACAGTAATTGGTATCTTAAAATTTTTAATGAAGAATACGTATGTCCCGGGCTAATTCGGACGGGTTTTTCGGGGCAGAGTTAGTAATAGTGGGTTATGCGGGTTAGAGAAGTGGCGGGAAGCTGTATAGGAGCTAAAGTATATCGATCCCGACACCGCCCTGCGAAGCTCCGGTTAACCTACATTCGCTTTTCCAGCTCAGCTAGTTCTCCCTTCTAGTATTGAGGCCGCTACCACCGAACGACAGGGAACGGCGACGAAGTGCGACGTCACATCGATCTACCAAAATAAACCAATCTGTCTGGTAGTTCGACAGAAATTTAGCAACGCCACGTGCTCTCCTCTTTATCAAGCCAACGTAATACAGTAGGCGCACGGCGCGCCCAACTATAATGTCATTCGGCCGGCTCTCTTTTTGCTTAATAAACAAAACTCTCAATGTCTTTGTGTTTTACAACGACGCCTGCTCTTCTCATTTCCAACCTAACCGACCTGACGGCGACGCCGGTAGTCGAACCGTCACAGACGCTCTTTCACACGTTTTATCGGCCCTTGAAAGGACGAAGCCAAATGTATACAAGAGAAATTAAACGTTTTCAAAGTTAATTATTACACTGCGTACATTTTCCATAAGTTTGAGTCAGTTTGTAAAATTGTAGACGTGGATAAAGGATGGGCCGATTGCAATTTTCCTAATTGTAAATCCGATTTTATTTTTGCCAAACCGAGTAGTAATTACTAGTCTATACGCTGCTTTCGACTCGAAAACACATGTGTGAAGCGAGCGAATATTTTCCGAAGCCAGTAATTTCTCAGAAGGAAAAAGGCACAAGCCACAATGCTCAACATGCAGGCGTGATGGCTGTGGTCTAGGAGTGTTTCTCCTGCAGTGAGAAGACTGACGTGTCGTGTATACGACGTTTCGCCAACTATGTATTGTCATTGGTATCCTCAAAGAACGTAAGGAGAACGTAAAGTAAAGCTGTGATTATGTAGTCTCACAGCGAAAGACTTTTACGTCTCTTGGAACCGAACTATTCGGCCTAGTATGAGTACTAAATAAACGCCGAGTACCGAGTACTAAAACGAGCACTCGATGCATCTCTTATAAATCTAAATTAAGTCGAAAACTGGCAATTATCTTGCTTATTCTGTCACTAAAACTCTATCCTATAATTTATACCAGTTGTTTTCAATTGCTCTAATAAAAACTAGTTTTCTAACATTTCCGACTCGAAGTGTTTCGATACTTTATCTCCTTCCATAACTTCCTTAAATTACAATACGCAATGATTTCATGTTTCAACCAGATGCAACCAGTTTACATATATGGCTAACGTTTACTCAGCAAAACTTACTAGTGTTGATAGTTGTACAGAAAGTACTTCAGTCGTAAATATCTCAATATCCTAAAATGTACATCTTTCAGTAAAATTAGTGCTGAAATACAGATCTAATATAATTTTTCGCGTAATCTTTTAAAAAAGTAAGAATAACAGAAACAATATAAATACAAGTTTTTTAATCAGTTTTGATTTTTACGAACAATATGAGCTAGTTTTTATAATAAAGCTTTCATGATATCTAAAAAGATAAAGTAAACTATATTTAAACATCAAAGAACTAGAAAATTAATTAAAAGAACTCAACTAAACATAAGTAACAATAAATTCTCGCTCCTGCTTCTTCTTATTATTGCCTAGAAAAAAATACTACATTAAAAAAATATTTAGTTTATAAATCAACATGGTATTTACCGTGCTTCCCCTTTCAGATAAATACTAGACTATAACATTTTATTGGCTTCTGAAGGGTATTTATTGATTAGAGGATATAAAACGTATAGACTGTAAAGGATCTCAAACCCTTGTTTTTATCAGTTTACGTACGAAAATAAAACCGTTAAGACGAACAATAAAATAAAGTTTTAATTAACCAATACAACATTTAGATTCTATCGATCTGTTAGTTATTCATTATCGACACCATACAAACTACATAAAATTAGCTGGATCTTTGGTTATTTTTATTTAATATTCTAGAAACGCACCTATTGAAATGCCGACTAAAATAAACATTTATTTAGAATTCATAACAACGTTAAACACAACTCAATTGATGCAACTCTCGCAATCAATTGAAACGTTTTTCTAGGTGGAATAAAATGGAAACAATTGAAAAACAAATCGGCATTTTTATGTTAATCGGTCTAGAGCCGAAAAATTCATAAATTAACATTTTTCAAATGAAAAATGTTCTTCGACGTTGATAAGTAAGGTAGCTTGCAATAACGACTGTAATTAAATGAAAACAGTCAAGAAATTCCGGTATTACAATCGGAAGAAATTAAACCGTTAAACCCAGTGCAAAGTTTCGTCAGGAAAATTTTTGCATTTCAAATGTTAAATTAATCGCAAGAAAAAGTACTGCCTCTAATTTCTACTTTGTCGTTAATTTGCACAATTTAAAGTATTTTTATTAGCTTTTTTCGTCTGTTTCTGGCAACCTATTTTGCATTCTATACACAACACAATGAATGTTTACTTTCAGTACCGGAAATTTACTATTCGTTTACACAAACTTTTTAACAAAAAAATTAAACCGCCGAAAAAACTGAAAAGCAAAAAATAATAAACCTTTATTTTATTTACTTTAATAACTAAGTTCTTCAACTTATGAAAGTATACCTAAGTAATTTTGAGTCGACACTAAACAATCAATAAACAAAGATTACTAAATTACCTTAAATTTAAAGAAGTAACCATTACATTGTTAATTTAAGGTAATTTAGNACCAACAATCATCCCTTATTTTCCTACTCTTAGGGTTGGAATTGTTTTTCCAAATTTATATGGGACCAACTTCGGGGTATACCCTTTCTAATAAAAACAAGAGTTATCAAAATCGGACTACCCTGTCAAAAGTTACGCATGGTCATACATTACAATCAGTGAGTGAACAACAATCAACAATCATCCCTTATTTTCCTACTCTTAGGGTTGGAATTGTTTTTCCAAATTTATATGGGACCAACTTCGGGGTATACCCTTTCTAATAAAAACAAGAGTTATCAAAATCGGACTACCCTGTCAAAAGTTACGCATGGTCATACATTACAATCAGTGAGTGAACAACAATCAACAATCATCCCTTATTTTCCTACTCTTAGGGTTGGAATTGTTTTTCCAAATTTATATGGGACCAACTTCGGGGTATACCCTTTCTAATAAAAACAAGAGTTATCAAAATCGGACTACCCTGTCAAAAGTTACGCATGGTCATACATTACAATCAGTGAGTGAACAACAATCAACAATCATCCCTTATTTTCCTACTCTTAGGGTTGGAATTGTTTTTCCAAATTTATATGGGACCAACTTCGGGGTATACGCCCTTTCCAATAAAAAAAGATTTATCAAAATCGGGCTACTCTGTCAAAAGTTATGCGTGGTAATACATTACAATCAGTGAGTGAACAACAACCAACAATCATCCCTTGTTTTCCTACTCTTAGGGTTGGAATTGTTTTTCCAAATTTATATGTGACCAACTTCGGGGTATACCGTTTCCAATAAAAAAATAATTATCAACTCCGTAAAAAGTTATGCGTGGTCATACATAAAAAAAAATATATACGCGTCGACTTGAGAACCTCCTTCTTTTTTTCGTCGGTTAAAGAAGTCAGTCAGATGTTTGCATTACTGTTAAATAGAACAATATTAAAAATGTATGATTTCTTTAATTCATTGTATTACGTTACGGATCAAGCGCAACTAAATCTCTCTCCTGAAATTGAAGCCCGTGGAGAAGGAGAGGGCTGAAACCACACGGAGGATGGTAAAGTCCTTTTCTAATTAGTAGTCCCCGCTTTTGAAAAATATCGTACTTTCCGGTCAGCGGTAGGTACAGTGGAATTCGTTTATTATGACTCCGCCTATATTGACCAACCGCTTAATATGAAGTAATTGCAGTGTTAAGTTTAGTTTTCATATTAAATTCTGTATTAGGAAAGTTGGAATACAATGACTCCGTTTAAAATGATATATCGTTTATTATGACTGATTCTCAAGAAGTCATATCCGGCTATAGTGACCCAAATTATTAATAACATCTTCTTCGATGTCATTATATGCGGATTTTATTGTACGTGAAAAAATTATGCAATCACTACAGGAAAGGAATGCCGTTCTTTCTTATCTTGGGAACACTTTTCAAAAATTAAAAAAATTGGTACTGTAATAAATAAATTCATATTTTTTTTTTCAAATCATATTGACGCAATTTCAAACAATTGTCCATAGCCATCATAAAAACTACGGCCAGTTTATAATATAGATTTAAATACCTATTGTATTTAAAATTATAAAAGAAAATTGTATTTGTTATAACAAATCCTTTTAAATGAAACATATAAACTTATTTTGAAGTAGGTAATTAATTATTCGTTTAACATTTTAATGTGGTAATTAGTACAAAATGCGTAGGTTAATAAGATATACCTTTGTACGCCGCCATTTCTAAAAACCGTGTGACACACGAACAAACGGAAGGGTAAGTGAATATGGTATTATAAAGGGTTATTTTTTTTTCCTACCTTCTGTTACGATTATTATACAATACACATACGTATGTACATACATATTTCAAAAAAGCACTCCAACAGGAATGTCGAGTGCTATTTTTCATCTGTGTGAAACCATTCGTTGATGAAAAAAACAATCTATGACATTTTTGTTTACAAATTACCTACTTTCAGGTAACTGTGATACATAAATACCTAACCTACAGTATCTTTTGCTTTTTTTTTTTTAAAGCTGGAGAATAATCATCAATACCTGATATTTTATATTTACACATATCAACACATGTGTTCACTAATAGAAACGAACGAAAAGAAATACTAGTTCAGAAACCTCATTAGGGGTTGTTCATATATTACGTCATGCCGCAAATACGCAAATATTAATAAATTCATAATAAAAAGTGTTTTCTAGAGATTGAGTATTTAATTTTAGTAACCCCTTTTTTCCTGTATAGTATGAGCTCAAATTATTCGTAAGATTCAGTGAAAAATAATAGTGGCTTTAATGATAGAATATACAGCGTTCTTTCAGTAGAACGGAAACGACTGGTTTCGGTACTTTTTTACAAATTATTTTTTTAGGCTTTTGAATCCTTCTGATGGGATCGAAAGTTCTACAAAAACGTTCTTTGCTTTTCAAATTTCAGCGCATTCTTTTGCCAGTACTGTATTGCAATCGGCTTAGAAGTTAGAGCCTGTCAAAATTCGCATAATTTAGTAGCAAAAATAATACGCGCGCCCGGTCACGCATTTCTGTTTTGACCTAAAAAACGATAACAGTTGGAGTGTCTCGAAGTTAGAATTCAGCGGCAGTCCGCAGGATGCTTCGGAATTGTACAACAAAATATTACATTGAAAAACTGTGCGTAGAACAATGCAACAAAAGTTAGATATTACTACAATTAGAGTAGAATACAGATGCACTAGGTAGTGATTTGATCGAATACCGGATAACCGAGTACCCGGCAAAACTACCACGACTCATGGTTCATGTCTTTGTTATGGCGAGTTCTCTATTAAATATCATAGTCGTTTCAACACTAAACCAATGAAATTTTAATTCTTGGTTGGCGGATTTGGAACGGAAGGTTTGAGTTGAAATTCTTGAAATCAGCCTATAATGTTTATAAACGTTAAAAGTCTGCAAGGTGACAAAATTATACTTATAGGTTATCGTTAATCAAAACCTGATATACCAACAAACGACAGAAATTGTTACAGTCCGGCCATACTGATGTAATCTTGTTCATGAAAAAAAGTAAGCACAAGAACTATATCCAAATAACAAACAATCTAGTATAGTAATCAATAAATAATCCAAATTAGGACAAACAACCTATACCGATAGAATATTAATTACTAATTTTCGTAAGGTAGATTTTGTTATTATACTTCATCATCATAAGGTCGTCAGTTCTAAGACTGGTTTGACACGCACCTCCACTCTTTCTTATCCTGAGCTAAACTTCGCATTTTCCTAAAACTAGAACATCCCACATCCTTAACTATTTGCGAACAGTAATCTAATCTCAGTCTACCTCTACTCCTCTTAACTGCTGTTTCTGTCTCTTAATACATCTCATGCCTGAGAAGGTGTCCTACCAACCTATCTCGCCCTTATTAACTTTCATAGTCCTCTGCTCTCCTATTCTTTCTAATACCTCTTCATTTCTAGCCGTCTCTATCCACCGTATCCTCCTCATCATTTGCCTACAACACCACATTTCGAACGCTTCTAACCTTTTCTTTTCACCCGCGCTCACCGTCCATGTTTCGCTCCTGTACAGCGTCGCGCTCCTTTTTTCTCATTACTCAGCAGTACCAGTACCCGGCGTCATTGCCTGGTAACTGCCGAATCCTAAAAAAAAGTACAGATCCAAAACGTGTTCTTAGTCGATCGTTAGAGCAAAACCCATAAACCAAGTGGATCTTCTATAGAATACGTGAATTAGTTAGTTATACTAGTTTAATTTACTATAGGGTTGTTCGGAAAGTCATTTCGTTTTTTCCCGACAGAGGATTTAATTGTATTCTGTGTCGCCGCATTGACGTCTGCGATTCGCTTCTCAAACGTCATGAAAATGATCCGTTTTTGAAGCGCATCATCACTGGGGACGAAAAATGGGTTGTATACAACAACGTCAAACGCAAGAGGTCATGGAGCAAAAAAGATGAACCGGCTCAAACCATTTCCAAAGCCGATATTCACCAAAAAAAGGTGATGCTGTCTGTTTGGTGGGATTTTAAAGGAATCGTTTTTTTTGAGCTTTTACCGGATAACACAACGATTAATTCGGAAGTCTACTGTCATCAGCTGGACAAACTGAATGATGCACTTCAACAGAAAAGGTCAGAACTAATCAACAGGAAAGGTGTAGTGTTTCACCAAGACAACGCGAGACCTCACACAAGTTTGGTCACTCGCCAAAAGCTTTTACAGCTTGAATGGGATACAATGCTACACCCACCATATTCTCCAGACCTGGCACCATCGGATTATTATTTGTTCCGGTCACTCCAAAATTTTTTAGACGGTAAAACCTTCACCTCAAATGAGGAGGTCAAAAACCTCCTCGATCAGTTTTTTGCCAGCAAAGACCAAAAATTTTATGAGCGTGGAATTATGCTACTACCAGAAAGATGGCAAAAGGTGTTGGACCAGAACGGTCAATATATAATTTAATAAAGTATTTCTTTATTATACGAAAACTGTCTTTCATTTCCACAAAAAAAAACGAAATGACTTTCCGAACAACCCTATATGTCACTGCAATCATATTACTAGAAATTTTGAATAAAAAAATATAAGCTAAATCTGTACTGCTGGCAGACACCCTCGTCCTTCTATCAGAATGACATGTATTGGCGGGCATGAGTCCATCTGAGAGGACCAATTCCTTTCTACAAACGTCCTTCCAGCAAGACAACGTTAGGAGGACAAGAAAGTGACTAAAACAGCGTGAAGTATTATATGACCGGTCTCTTACTAAATTTTAAAGGATTTAAATGTGTTTGAAATTATTTCATTTGTTTTCGAAATATATATTTCTTAAAAAAAAAACAACACGTCCACACTAACAGTTCATCCTGTAGGACTAATTATACTATACGAGAAGTTTTTTCCTTGGTGGAAAATGGCGAAAAACGATTATGTATTTATGAAAAGTGGAAAAGACATTTAAGTAACACATAGAAACATGTCGTTTTGAAAAAGGAAATAATAGTCAAAATTGATCGTGTTTGAAAGTAGCTAACTAAAGCATTATAAAGCCAATCTTTTATGACAGTTGCATACTAGCTAGTCATTAACCAGCAATAAATCATTGTACACGTTTGTAAAGATAGAACGAAATCTAAAAGTAGAAGGGAGAAATGTTCGTCCCTTTGACACAGCAAGCGAACCTGCTACTTCCAACATCTTTCCAATTTCTGTATAGGTAATTTATGAACCAATCTAATTTTCTACTACTACTGGTAGACCGTGTAATAAGAGGAAATGGAATTCATTCAATTATCATTCATCGTACGATTATCGTAAATAGATAACTTTAGACCATCACCTTTTCACGTTGCGCAATCGAAAAAACATAAAGAAAACAGGATGCTTTGATAGCACACTGCGAAATGGTTGCAGACATTTTCCAGGTAATAATTACTAATCAAGGTCGTATTAAATCACTTCGATATCACCAGATTAATTACAAACCCTCAATACTTAACATATTAATTGATAAAGGACTAAATTTAATCGGGATTAAAAACTTAGTTAATCGAGTATTAAGCTGATTAATAAAATAAGCAATCAATCTTCTTAATCCGTCTTCAAGAGATGATTAAAACTTACAGAGCCAGGTGGATGATAAATCAATAAACTCTTTAGAATTCCCAATCACAAAAAAATCGAAATCGTGTTACCATTCAATGTTTTTTTTTTGCTTTAATATCTTCTGCAAAGTTCGAGTACGAAACGGTGGTGTGTGAAATGCACAAATTATAGGGTTGTTCGGAAAGTCATTTCGTTTTTTTTTTTGTGAAAATGAAAGACAGTTTTCGTATAATAAACAAATACTTTATTAAATTATATATTGACCGTTCTGGTCCAACACCTTTTGCCATCTTTCTGGTAGTAGCATAATTTCACACTCATAAAATTTTTGGTCTTTGCTGGCAAAAAACTGATCGAGGAGGTTTTTGACCTCCTCATTTGAGGTGAAGGTTTTACCGTCTAAAAAATTTTGGAGTGACCGGAACAAATAATAATCCGATGGTGCCAGGTCTGGAGAATATGGTGGATGTAGCATTGTATCCCATTCAAGCTGTAAAAGCTTTTGGCGAGTGACCAAACTTGTGTGAGGTCTCGCGTTGTCTTGGTGAAACACTACACCTTTCCTGTTGATTAGTTCTGACCTTTTCTGTTGAAGTGCATCATTCAGTTTGTCCAGCTGATACAGTAGACTTCCGAATTAATCGTTGTGTTATCCGGTAAAAGCTCAAAAAAAAAACGATTCCTTTAAAATCCCACCAAACAAACAGCATCACCTTTTTTTGGTGAATATCGGCTTTGGAAATGGTTTGAGCCGGTTCATCTTTTTTGCTTCATGACCTCTTGCGTTTGGCGTTGTTGTATACAACCTATTTTTCGTCCTCAGTGATGATGCGCTTCAAAAACGGATCATTTTCGTGACGTTTGAGAAGCGAATCGCAGACGTCAATGCGGCGACACAGATTTCTCTCTGTGAGAACATGGGGAACCCATACATCGAGCTTCGAGGATAATCCCAGGCCTATCAAGTGGTCATAAACTGTTGAATTTGATAACTTTAACCTCAATCCGATCTCACGTGTTGTTATTCGCCGGTTCACATCAACTAATGCCTTTATCGCGTCTTTATCAGCTTCAACCGGCCTTCCCGAACGTGGTGCATCTTCGACATCAAAATTGCCGGATCGAAATTTAGCGAACCAGTTCTGGCACTGGTGTACTGTCAACACACCTTCTCCATACACATCAGTCAATTTCTTTCTGGCTTGAACAGCATTTTTACCCTTCATGTAGTAAAACAGTAAGATATGTCGAAAATGCTGCTTATCGCTCTCCATATTGAAAAGGGCACCAACCAAAAACTACTGCGTATAATTAATTGGAATTTTTCACACACAAGCCTTGCTATATGAGCTCTCAAAGCATATAAAAATTATACGGCTTAAATGTGAAGTTGGGTGCAAAAGAATACAATTAAATCCTCTGTCGGGAAAAAACGAAATGACTTTCCGAACAACCCTATACAACGGAATCGTATAGGGTACTCCTGTAGCATACCTGCAGTTTTGAAAGAATTTTGCTCTGCACTCTTTCATCGTGATAATTAGAAGAAAAAATCATAAAAATTTTATGTATACGTTTGGGCAAAAATAATAGAATCTTTTCGCGAAAATCGCACAACTGTAACTGTGCTTTGTAAAAACCGCAGGGGAATGGCCCAAAATGGTTTAAGAACGATTTTATAGAGAAGTATTTGTTCGCGAATAGCTGCTCTACAACCCTTTAATCATGCAACGTATGTATACTTCCACTTAAAACCTCAAAAACGCGTTTGAAAACCAGTCGCTTTCTTGCTTCGGGCTCAGCTTCGCGAGCAAAGAAGTAGTATGTGTTTGGTTGAAGCGGTATGCGTAAAAAATTACGACATATGAAATTTTTACTGTATATTGTAGGTCCGAAGAAAGGCCACAGTTTAGACCTCGAAACAAGTTGTTACGACTATTATAATCCCTGTAATTAAATATGCAAAAAGCTGTTGACCGATTTTAATTGTATAAAGTTCATTATATTCTTCTTTTTAAGCGCTATAACTATTTTTTATTTTTTAATGAAAAATTTTCTCGCACATTAAATGAGAAAATACCTGTTTTCAACACCATTCTGGATTTTTTTTCATTTATGTGCCACGAACAGATTTTGTACAAAACACAAGCGTATTGAATACGTAAAATTTCTGCAACTTTTCGTTTAATTATCACGTTGAGTGGAAGGTAAATTGCTGTCATGAAATAAAAACTCTTGCATTTAAAATAAAAGATACACTCTTATTATTTTGCGTACATGTCCAACTTGAGTACAAGCAATGAAAAGGTCCAAATAAGCTTAATTTTATATGATAAGTATATGTGATAGATATAATAATATATATGTATGCATGATTCGTGTAGAAATAGCATACAAATGTAGTTGATGAGTTTCAAGCAATCAAACTAAAATAAAAAGAAAATAGAATCGCCTAGAAGTTGGCACCTCTAATTCAATTTTCTTGTGAGTTCTATACTCTCTACGGATCTTATATAGTTCTCAATGGGGTACGCCGATACTTTAGCATTTTTATTGATAAAATTAAAATGAGATTTCGGGGTGTTAACTCCATGCCCCACGTCTCCGTAATAAAAAAAAAATGTTCTGATACATTAGAACAATAAGAAATAAGGATTGCAAAAATTCTGCAAAAAAAATTGCGTAAAGAAGTTATGGCGGGAGTTCTGGGTAGTCCCTGAAGAACTGTATTGAAAAGTCTTGTTGGGTTTATTATTTAAAAGTCAATCGAAAAATAGGATCACTAAAGATTGGTAATTGCATTATTTCTGATCAGAACAAGCTGTAAATTTTTCACCCCAGAAGCTACATTTCTATTCCAGAACTCCGGAGTGCTGCCTATTTTTCAAGAGAAGAAGAATCTGGAGTTATCACTGGAGCTCTGGACAGAATTATTACTGATCGAATATATGACACACTTGGAATTGTTCTTCCAAGAATTCCGGGGTGCTCTGGTCATTTTTCTAACGATATTTGGCGAGTTACAAGTCTAAAAATCACTGCCCCGTAGGAATCGCGAGTGTTTGTTTATAACACTTCTAGTTAGAACTACCCCCCGACTGAATATTTCACACCCCCAGAACTCTTTTTTCCATAGTACAATTCTGGAGTATATGCGATTTTTCGAACCAAATCTGATATTGGCAAGTTGCAAATGCGGTTCTGACTCGGAATTCTAGGGTGAAAAAAGGGTTACAGGCGTTGCAAATACTCAAACCGGAGTAGTTGTAGTTAGAATTGTTGTACAAACTCGCGATTCAAAAGAGACACTGATTTTTATCAATTCGTAGGAGACAGTGATTTTTAGGTTTGTAACTCGCCAAATATCCCATTTTCGTTCGAAAAATGTCTAACATCCCAAAATTCAAAGGTGGAGAAAGAGTTCCAGGTATGTGAGATACTCAGACGGGATAGTTCTAGTCAGAACTGTTGCAGAAACTCTTTATGTTTGCATCAATTCGAAAGCGACAATAATTTTTAGGCTTGTAACTCGCCAAATATTCCGTTTGGACCGAAAAATAACCAACATCTCGGAGTTCTAGGGTAGTTCTGGCCAGAGCTGATGTAATAACTCGCGGTTCCACGAGTATGTGTTTTGCAGGTTATAATTCGTTGAATACTCCGTTTTACGTCAAAATAAAAAAAATAGCGAGCACTCCGGAACTCTGGGGGTTCAAATTTGATAGCACAGCTATGGGCTCGTAGGTCAATCATAAACTTCTAAAAAGTTACAATCTCGCGATAGTGCAAGACGAGTTTTCAGTACAGTTCTTTGCCCAGAACTCCAGCGAAAACTTTCTTTGAAATTTTGAGCAGCTTTTTGCAGAGCTCTTTGCAAAAACTATCAAGAACCCGAGAACACTTTACGTCTTATTCTTCTTAGGTATCAGATTTTTTTTTAGGATAAAAGGGGTCGGTATGAGGTTAGCACCCAAAAGTTTATTTTTTTGAGCACCATAGGACCATCGCAAAAGGGTATGCAGATCTCGCAAGAAAATTGAGAATTTATGAATTAGGGGTTCCAACTTTCTCAGGTTTTGAAAAAAAGTGTCTAGTGGTATCATGAATGTGAATATTAGTTTCTATAATTAATATGTCGTTATCTGGATTTCTTTCCAAAATTATTATTACCATTAGTAGACAGCTCCTATCCACGTGAGCTGCATGAAATCCTTTCTTTTATATGGTCCTGCTATAAAGCAATTTGTGCATTTCATGCACCACCTACGAAACCAGCAGAAAAATATTTTAAAGGCCCCAAGGGAAATTATTATGTTTATGAATGCTGGAATTAACAAGGATTAAGGTTCAGAAGGAATATGTACAAGGATTATCGCGGATTACAACAAGATTAAAAGGAATTTATGAAATTACACCGTATCTCGTATTAAGCGCTACGGAGCATTGTTAATATTTTTTTTTTATATCCTGTCGTAATTTAATAATAAAGAGATTTTCAATCATTCGTTATTATTGTTATTATTAGTGAGTTAAATTTATAAAAGGCGCGTTTTTAATCCATGAAACAGTC
>NW_020438858.1:80627-126558 GCF_000699045.2 Agrilus planipennis | reverse complement strand
AATGATTATTTCACTGATTGAATCGTCGAACGCGCTTCCGTAATTTGCTTAGACCATAACTAAAAAATGGCTTCCGCAGTCACTCCACACTTAAAGATTTTTTTTATTAAGTTTTCTTATTTTTTATTATTGTGCTTGTCATTAATTAGGTACAGAATAAATTTATTTTAATTTTTTAAAAATTTATTTACCCACTTAAGATCTTTTTTTAATTCAACATAAAACTAAAATTGTCAGAAACTGGGCCAGTGTCAATAACTGGGCCGTTTACCTTAGAGCAAAGAGACCAACACACCTAAAAGCACAATAGAAAAAACAGTCTTTCTAAAACCGATACAATTAAACAGACATATCACCAATTTTAACACGATGAAGGCTACAGGACCCAATGGAATCTTAGCACCAATTCTCAAAATGAATGCACAATACGTTGCCAAACCACTAATTCACATATTTAATAGATGCTGTAAAACAACAATCTGATCAAGATTATTTAAATCATTCCATTCTACAATGCAGGGCACAAACTATATCCAAGGAACTATAGACCGATCTCACACAGCCAAAAAAGGATAACTAGTTTCATCACAAAGCACGAAGTACTAAATAAAGAACAAGAGAATTCAAAGAAAATTTACTCCTAACTCCTAACAAATTCACTAGATGAAGAATACCGAAAAGCATCTGTTTTAACCGACACTCTGAATCATACCCTACTCATGAACAAACTCCAAAACATAAGATTTAGAGGAAAAACACACAAACTAATGCAGAGTTAGCTCACAAATAGCATTGGAACATTCAACAGCAGCCGACAAAAGATTATATGCGGAGTTCCACAAGGAACCACAGTGAGCCCCCTATTCTTAATTCTCTTCATGATTGGCGTTTTCCATTAGAAACCTGAGAAAAAGTAAGATGTGGGAAATCTAACAAAATGGTTTTCAAATAATTGTTTGACTATAAACCTAGGCAAAACCTGCTTCATAGCCTATGATTCCTACACAGATAATATTTCCGGCATAGGCACAATAAATTTCTCATTCGAAGAATCATCAAAATAACTGAAAATGAAAACACGAAAAATAGGAAAACCACACTGCAAATATTACAAAGAAGGCAGTTACATTATCTCCCCTTTACAATGAAGAAACTACGTAATCTCCTTTCAACAAAACAGCTGCTAAATATCTATTACAGCCTATTCGTATCAATTGCAACACGCGGGATAATCGCGTGGGGCGCTAGCTCTCAAAATGCAATTTGAAAACTGAAGATATAACCGAATCGGGGGATAAAAGCAATGTATGTATCCAACAAGATACCTCATTGAGCAACTATAACAATCAAGAAACTTTACATCTTAAATGCCATATGCCACCAAAAGAAAAAAAGGGAACCATCGAGTACCTAGAGAAAGGTATTAAAATATTAAAATTTTTCTCCAGAAGCTACAAAAACGAGTAGGGTCAGTAATATTCTTAAAACTATAACAGCATTAGAGGCGTTTCTGTAGGGACTAATCTTTGGACTATAAATTATTAAGTCTGATTTAAAATGACTTTCCAGAGATTTTTTTCAGAGGGGAAATTTTTCCGTAGAATCATTATGGTATCTAGGTAACGATTTCATGGTCGGTGAACTGCATATTAAAAATACGACAATAATAAATAAACCCGACAAGATTTTGAAGATTTCCTCTTCCATGAAAAAAAAAAACAGTGAAGGTTGTTTCTTGGAAAACTGTCGTGGATATGGCAAAGTAAAGACCGATGTTTTAGAAATACTTTTGCTTATACATTTGTACAAAATAAACTAAACAGACGGAAATGGTCAGCTCACCATACAGAAGCCGACCCTGGCACCCTCATTTATAGAGTTACTTAAAAAATTTCGCTTTCACGTCTATTTTTATTACTGGCCGTCCCAAAACGCCGAGATTTGATAAAGAGCGAGGGGGTGGATAATAAGAGGAAAAAGGAGCAAGATGTTGTTTAATTGAGCGAGATGCGACAATGCTGAACCACATTACAATATTTTTTCAAGTTTTCAGAAAAAATATTCTGATAAGAAATAGAGATAATTGCAAAAAGTTCTGTAAAAAAAATACATAAAGATGTTTTGGCCGTAGTTCTGGGTAGTCCCTAAAGAACTGTTTTGAAAAGTCTTGTTGGGTTTATTATTTAAAAGTTAATCGAAAAATAGGATCACTAAAGATTGGTAATTGCATTATTTCTGATCAGAACAAGCTGTAAATTTTTCATCCCAGAAGCTACATTTCTATTCCAGAACTCCGGAGTGCTGCCTATTTTTCGACTTAAACGGGATATCCAGGATATTAAAAAATGCAAACTCGTAAGAATCTCGAGTAGTCACTGGAGCTCTGGACAGAATTATTACTGACCCAATATATCACACACTTGGAATTGTTCTTCCAAGAATTCCGGGGTGCTGGTCATTTTTCTAACGATATTTGGCGAGTTACAAGTCTAAAAATCACTGCCCCGTAGGAATCGCGAGTGTTTGTTTTTAACACTTCTAGTTAGAACTACCCCCCGACTAAAAATTTCACATCTCCAAAACTCTTTTTTATATAGTGCAATATATGCGATTTTTCGATCCAAATCTGATATTAGCGAGTTGCAAATGGCGTGCTGGCTCGGAGTTCTAGGGTGAAAAAAGGGTCACTGTGTTGCCAGTTTTGACAAAGAGCAAGGGGTGAATAATAAGAAGAAAAAAAAGCAAGACGTTGTTTAATTGAGCGAGATGCGACAATGCTGAATCGCATCACAAATTTTTTTCTTAGTGGTTACAAAACCTTCAACCTAAAAATGTAAATCTGTACCCAGTTTGACCGCCCCTTCGAAAATTCCGCCACAGGGCAATCGCCCGCTCGCCCGGGCTGTTATGACGGCCCTAATCATGGCAGAACTATCTAAATACCTTTATGAGGCACTATATATTATCTACTGAAATATATGTATACGATAAGAAAGCTGAGAAAAAAGTAAAACACCCTGTACAGAAATAAAACGATTTGTCTTTGATTTATATGTATTGAATACCAGGTTGTTATAACTGAAAACAGTTCGAAATTGTTACCATTTTAGGGTTGAAACATACGCATGGAAAGACATATTATGATAGCCATTCTGTAAAGTATTCTGACAAAGGAGTACGAATGCTCAATTCGCTAAGTGCTCTGGTGGCCGTGACTACATGTATGTTACAAGAGAACTCATAACTGCAGGCAAAGATTGTAAACGAAAATGTATCACCTCTTTATTTTCTTACATTTGTTTTGTTCACATATTCTGCTAAAGTGCCATCTACTAAATGGTACCTGTACGGCCACTTAACCAGTACCTACCTTAAAAAATAAACATCTTTAAATATTACTCAGTTCAATTAACGTAATCACCAAAGTCTTTCCACGATTTTAAAAGCAAATATTTTGTTTTGCAACATACGAGGGTGGATTGATAAGTTTCCGGCCTAACCAAGAGATGACGCCACTAGGCCTACCTTGAGGTGACATTCTATAGTACCATCCTTGGATAGCTTGTAGCTATAGTTTCAGCCCGATCTCCTTGCTAGTGTAGGTTTGACAGCACGCTGAACAAGACGCCTCTGTGGTTTTCGTAAAAATGGAAAAGCAGGAAAATCGTGCTGTCATCAAATACTTTTATTTGAAGGGGTTAACGCCGAAGGAAATTAAAAAAGAGATGGACTCAACACTGGGGACATCCTCCCCGTCATATTCAACCGTTAAGCAGTGGGTTTCCGAGTTTAAAAAGGGTCGTGTGAGCACCTCTGATGGGCCTCGCTCAGGACGCCCCGTTGAGGTCACAACTCCAGATATGATCGAAAAAATTCATCAAATAGTGCTGGGAGACCGCAGATTGAAAGTGCGTGAGATAGCTGAGACCTGTAAGATGTCATATGAACGTGTGCAACATATTTTGCACCAACATTTGCATATGGAAAAGCTCTGTGCAAGATGGGTGCCGCGTTTGCTAACAGTCGACCAAAAATTGATTCGAAAAAACATTTCTACCGCAAATTTGTCATTGTATAAGCGTAATCCAAGCGAATTTTTGCGTCGATTCGTAACCGTTGACGAAACGTGGGTCCACCACTACACTCCTGAAACCAAAGAACAGTCTAAACAGTGGATTGGACCAGGGGAACCAACTCCAAAGAAGGCAAAAACAATTTTTTCGGCGAACAAGGTTATGGCTACTGTTTTTTGGGATGCAAGAGGTATTATATACATTGATTACCTTGCAAAGGGTAATACTATCACTGGTCAATACTACGCAGACTTATTGCAACGTTTGAGCCACGAGGTGAAAATTAAACGACCTCATCTGGCGAAGAAAAAAATCTTGTTTCATCACGATAACGCACCAGCGCACACGTCAATCGTTGCGACGGCTAAAATCAACGATCTAAAGTTTGAATTGATGCCGCACCCTCCTTACTCTCCAGACCTAGCCCCGAGTGACTATTTTCTGTTCCCTAATCTCAAAAAATGGCTTGGCGGTAAGAGATTTGCGGACAATGAAGAAGTAATCGAAGCTGTAAATGGTTATTTTGAGGAGCTTGACGAATCAGTCTATAGAGATGGCATTAATAGACTGGAACACCGCTATGAGAAATGTATCAGCCTTGGAGGAGATTATGTTGAGAAATAAAAAAAAAAAATTTTTAAAAACCTTGTTTTTCTTGGTCAGGCCGGAAACTTATCAATCCACCCTCGTAAAACGTTAAAGAACCAAAAACTGCTTTCGATACCCAATGTGTCAACCTTATTATTATGTCTAATTCTTTCTCTTTGAATAGTATTAATAATAGTACATCATCAATAAGGCAAAACATTTACCTAAGATAGAAATTAAAAACATTTCTTTGTCGGCATTTTTTTCTTTTGTCGCATAATTTCGTATGGAATATGTTTTTTCAAACATATCACTTGCTTTTTGAAAAACTGTCCTAATCTAACTGAAGCCTCAAAATATTAATTTATTTTGAATTTACTTCGTCTTTTCATTAACTTATTAATTTCCCATAGGTATATCATAACAATAAATTAATGTAATCAAAAGAAAAACACTTGTACATTAAAGTGAATTAATTTTTGAATCAATTCTTACGACTACAGATAACCTGAAATTAATGAAAAAAAAATTGCTGCTGCTGTCACGTCCTCGCCGGAAATCGAACCCGAGTCCCTGGCTTCACACATCTATGCTCTACTACTAAGCTACAAAAGGTTACAGCAGCATCACCTCTCTTAAGTTAAGCGGTAGAGCAATGGTGCGTAAAACCGGGGACACGGGTTCGTTTCCCGGCGAGGGCGTGACAACAGGAATAACTTTTCCTCATTAGGCCTACCGCGCACTGCAATTTTTTAGTCGCCGCGATTAAGTCACGGTCGAAGGAAGTAAAGCCGATACGCGCACTTGCGACCAAACAATCGCAGCTTTTAGTCATTTGCAGTATGAGCGTCACAGCAATAAATTGTATAATAGCATTCTTATTGCGAATAAATGCTGGTAATACTAAAAGGAAGCAGAAGAAACAATATTGGTTCCTTCCCATCATAAATCAGAGATTAGTAAATTAGGCAATTTTCTTTTTTCAATTTCGGATGCAATTTTTATCATATCCAAAACACTATGTGTTGTTTCTTCTTCCTTTGTAACAGAGGATTCATAACATGACATGTTTGATAACCACAATGTATTTATTAATTATGTACAAAATAGCAGATGATCATCAGTGGGTTGCGATACTTTAGTCGCAAATGCGCGCGGTTCGTTGCTGTCCGCACGATTCATTCTGCATCCGCGACAATCGCGCCGCAAGAAAAATAGGACAGGTGGCGATTTTTTAATCGCAACGATTATTTAGTCGCATATTTGCGCACTTGTATTTACTAGCCTGTGTTACCTTTTTGCGACTAAAAAATCGCAATGCGCGGCAGGCCTTAATGTGAAGTTATTTGTAGTGGTAGGAATTAATTCATTTTAATGTATTTAAAACCCTACAAAATTCTCATTATTAATAAAAAGCATTTGTATTCTTAATAATAAAGTATTAATTTAAACATTTAATGTTCTTTATTAATAAAAATAATGCGAAACACTCCAAATGTATTTTAAAATGTTTCTCAAGAACACACCAGGACTTGAAATTAATGCCATAAACCATGAAAATTACACTTTCCCACCCCACAGAATATACCTAACAGATATTAAAGAAATCGAATTTTCTTCGAAATGATTTGTTTCAACAAAAAGAACAGAGTGGCAATGTATATGACAAAGAAATATTATTGCTCATTGGTTCGTTCACGAGCGGAACATCTGTCGAAATGATAGTATGGATTAAGGTTTGATAGAATTATTAAGCTGATGTCTACATTCGAACAATTCGTTGATAAATCGAAAACAATGCACATTGGCAATCTATTGTAAGTGTAATTACAAAACTCATTGGATAGGTGTCATTAAAATTCATAAGTTAGCCGCCTACACTAGAGCTAGTTATAAATTTCGAATCGAGTTATTGGCAACGTGAACCTGAATAATAATAAAAGTAAACTTTCCGTTTTAAAACATGAGATCGATTGTTATCATCATATTTAATTTAAATGGTACAGAACTAATATGTAACTTGCAGGAAGTTAAATCCGGAATTACGTAGGAAACGAAACAAAAATGATTGATAACAAGCTGCTGCTTTCAAATTGAGACAAATGATGCTGTATATTATCAGCGATGTGAAAAAGTTACATCTCTGAACTTATTATTCCATCATGTTATGCTTAAACATTATGAAAAAAGCCGTTCATCAAAATTACAAACGCCATCCGAACACAATAAAATAACGATTCCTAAAAGTAAGTTGTAGTAAGTGAAATTTTCAAAAAGAATTCCGAAAATAAAGAGGTAAATTTGCTGTAACTGAACGTACAGGTAATGAATAATAATAATAGAGTGAATGGATAATAATTACATCGTAAGATGTTAAGTTATTAATAGACTTAATTAAAACAGAAGTTTAAGATAATCGAGAAAGTTATAAATTCACTTTCTAGTTGTTATTAATACACTTCATTCCAAACGACGGGAAATACGATGAGTTTATCGACGATATGAAAGTGAAAACTGTTTTAAAAATATACTTTTTTAATTTGATCCCGAAATAAACTAACTGTTGAGTTAGATCAAGAACAAATCAAAAGAAACAAAAAATTATGAAGTTGTACAACTACGTTTTCTGATTGTGAGCTAAAAAATGTTTTCTGTTTTTTAGGTGATGCTCTCGATGACACGACCACGTCAGAAAAGGTGTCTGGATATGATACCAACCTGTACCTTTATTCGGTAAAAATGATACGGCTTTTGTTACCATTGTGTTACATAATATGGTCACACCGTTACAGGAAGAAAAAGATGACCGTCCTCCGATATCAACTTTGATAAGTTCCCTTGCCGATTATTCAAATACAATTCCTCCAGCATCGGCCGATCCAGATGCAAAACCGGCAGCTCGTATGGGCACCCTCATTGGGGTGTACCTTCCCTGCATCCAGAATATTTTTGGTGTTATCCTTTTCATCCGTCTTACATGGGTGGTGGGCACAGCTGGGGCTATTTCAGGATTTCTTATTGTTTTTTGTTGTTGTTGTGTAACCATGTTAACTGCCATCTCTATGTCAGCAATTGCCACAAATGGCGTTGTACCTGGAGGGGGGAGTTATTTTATGATATCCAGGTCATTGGGGCCAGAGTTTGGGGGTGCTGTAGGGATGCTCTTCTACACCGGTACCACTCTAGCAGCTGCCATGTACATTGTAGGAGCAGTTGAAATTGTTTTGGTATGATTTAAAATTGCAGCAGTGCTAGGTCAAGTTTTACGGAAAATGTGGCTCTCCTCTGACATTGTCATCTGAACTCTTTTTTTTATACATTGTACAATATGATAGAGCGAAAAATCAGCAACCCTATTGCGGGCTCTTCTCTTGGAATTTTACTTTTCCATCAAAATATAATTGAAAAAAAATATTATTCTGTTTACCTAAATAGCTTTCATTTTTTACTGAACTGAGTTTTGGAAATTGTTCCAAGGTTAATTTTGTAGGAAATTAAATTATTTTCAAAGTTTAAAGATTCAACATTCGTATCGGCTAATTTATTGAGCCTTTTTCCTTCTGACTTAGTTCTCAGCTCAGAGGGTCATTATTTCAAACTTCCTCTTTGAGTGGCATAAAATTTCATTTTTTTTTTTCGATAATTCTCCTTTTGTAGAAAGGCACGGAGAAGCTTTCTTTTTGTCTTTTTATTAAATTAATTATTTAATATCTACTGATTTTTATATATTTGCCGACTTAATATACTAAGTTAAAGTTTCGCCCATGTGAGGAGGCACCGTTAAGGCCCTTTTGTTTAACACTTTTGTACAGCACTTGAAAATTGTGTCAAGAACAGTTAATTCCGACAACAAAAGAGGTAGGAAAACGGAAATAATCCGCACAAAACATATGTGTATCATTTACAATGTGGTTTTTGTAGACATTATATTGTAGTAAGACAGCCTTCTGAAGCAGAGAGCGATATGACCCTCGAAACGTTAAGGGAAATAAATAGACAACGTGGTAACAGTCAGTCCGAAAACCAACTTAATATATATCTAAGTAAGAAACGTTGAAAAAATAATTACAAAATTTATTCAAAACAGAACTTTTAAATTCTAACAAGAATGAATATAAATAATGACAACGCATCCAGAGAACTAAATGGCATTAATTGGTGAACAATTAACCTCTAAAAACTACTGGACGAGTATTGCAAGTGACACGATCGGACAGCGGAATGGTTCTGAAATTTCAACAATGTGACATATGAAGGACAAAACCAATAATTGAACACACTGGTTTAGAACTTCGGAAATTACTTTCTACTATCTTTCATTTTACGCTCAACTTTCCTTGCCAAACATAATTAACTCACATCAGACGCGTGATTTTCAACATTAAAATTTCAATTCAAATTCTAAATCGATTGATATTTTATTACTGATACTTATCTAGTATCTCAGAACATTTTCCATTTACTTCAAAATTAAATTTAACAATGGATTATTAATAATCCTGAAAGACTTACAGTTATAAATAAATTCAAATAAAAATAGCACTCAACGTTTCGAATAAATCGCTAATTGCAAACTTTTGCAAAGGTCTAGGGGTAACAAAGGAAAGTTTTGCATTGAGGGGGTAATCATCCGAAAAACTGAATTATATAGATTTTACCTTCCATTCAGATGATAAATGCTTTCAGACAAAGTCACTTTACTATTTAATCACTCCTAATGGCTTTGAGTCAAAAAAGGAATTATATTC
The DNA here is from genome assembly GCF_000699045.2 of Agrilus planipennis. Classification (NCBI taxonomy): domain Eukaryota; kingdom Metazoa; phylum Arthropoda; class Insecta; order Coleoptera; family Buprestidae; genus Agrilus; species Agrilus planipennis. Next base: position 117,149 of record NW_020438858.1, on the reverse strand, counting down.
AAGAAAATGTTCGACAGCTTCTCGTTATTCCAGGAAATACCTTACAATTTCATTTTAACCAATATTACTATTGTATAAGAAGGACTTCTATATAGAGAAACTAAAACTACCTACCTATATGCCACTACTTGAACAGTGTAGGATAATTGAAAATGATTTTCTGTAAGTGACAATTATAAATCACTGTTCAAAAACAGAAGTTACAATTACAACGGTTTAAACTGCACATTGGTACAGTTCGTGAAATCAAAACCATCAGGATATTTCGTGTTTTATTGAATACTTTAAAGCACTTGTAATTCTGTACTACTACGTTTCGAGTATATCTCAACGAATACAGCGGCAAAAATTAAATCAATAGTTCTGTGAATGCTTTCTATTCATTAGAGTACCTACTCGCTGAGTTGACAAAAAAGTCTCTAACGAATTAATATACATAATAGGTACACCGATGTTTTTGTCAGACGAATTTTCAGGAGGTAATTGTTTATCTATTTTCTTTTGTTCGCGAACAGTCTGTTAACTTGAAATGTTAAAAAAATAATGTAAATAAATTATTGGGAGTTCTGCCAATTTATAAATATGCGATAGTTACGTGTTTACGCAGAATGAAAATTTTAGATACTGAAATTAAACTTAAGTATGTATAGTTGCTGGGCTTTCACGGCCGATGTTGGTTGAAACTGGAAGAGAGAGGTTCAATGAATCTCAGCAGAATAGCCTGACAAAAAATAACAAATGTACATTGTACGTATAAAATTATTATAATTTGAAACAGTTTGAAATATAAAAATTTACGAGCTACATTTTTCAAAAACATGATACAGTATTTGAGGAAGTTGTATAATATTCAGAGAATTTCAGACGTATATGGCGCCAAGTCTGTCAATATTTGGAGACTTTACAAAAGACGCAAGTGCTATGTACAACAATTTTCGAGTTTATGGAACGGGTCTTCTTTTGGTTATGGGAATGATAGTATTTGTTGGTGTAAAATTTGTCAATAAATTTGCAACTATCGCTCTAGCATGCGTTATTCTATCCATTCTCGCCGTTTATATCGGAATATTCGTTAACGTAAATGGAAATGATAAGCTACAGTTAGTATAAATTTTCTATTCAGTTTCATGAAATAAAAACCTGTGTTATATTATAGAATGTGCGTTCTTGGTAAACGTCTACTAAAAGATATTCCTCTGGAATCCTGTAACAAGGAGTTAAACGGACCACTGCATCAAATATTCTGCGGTAATACAACCAACATGGATAAATGTGATCCATACTACAGAAGCCACAACGTTAGCAAAGTGCGAGGTATAAAAGGATTATCATCAGGCGTTTTCTTAGGTACGAAAAGCGAAACGATTTCACTTGGTCACAAAGAAAATATCATAAATGAACTTTCACAGACAACGTCCATTCAAATTTCCTTCAAAGAGGCCAATTTATTGCATACGGAAGTGACCCAGAAGACTTAGAAAAATTGGATCAACCGACATACAACCAAGTCTTTGCAGATATAACTACATCATTTACCATACTCATTGGTATCTTCTTCCCGTCAGTAACCGGTATAATGGCGGGCTCCAACCGCTCAGGGGACCTTGCAGATGCCCAAAAATCTATCCCAATCGGAACAATATGTTCCATATTAACGACATCCACAGTTTATCTTTCGGCAGTGTTATTATTTGCTGGTACCGTAGATAATCTTCTACTCCGTGACAAGTCAGTCAAAAATAATACCAACCGTTTGCATGGTATTTATCACTAATTAATTATTTCAGATTTGGTGTTTCCATAGGTGGAAAATTAGTGGTTGCAAATATCGCATGGCCAAATGAGTGGGTCATTTTGATAGGTTCGTTTCTCTCTACTCTCGGTGCCGGTTTACAGTCACTTACAGGAGCACCTAGACTTCTTCAAGCGATCGCTAAAGATCAAATTATTCCATTTTTGGCGCCGTTTGCCGTCTCTTCTAGTCGTGGCGAACCAACGAGAGCCCTCGTTCTCACTTTACTGATATGTCAGTGTGGCATTCTTCTAGGAAACGTAGATTATCTAGCACCACTGCTTTCGATGTTCTTCTTGATGTGTTACGGATTTGTCAATTTAGCTTGCGCACTACAAACATTATTGCGTACTCCAAACTGGAGACCAAGATTCAGGTATTATCACTGGTCTCTATCAGTTCTTGGACTGGCGTTGTGTATATCGGTAATGTTCATGACATCTTGGTATTATGCGTTGATCGCAATGGGCATGGCCGGAGTGATTTATAAGTATATCGAATATAGAGGGTGAGTGTTTACTATATTGTCTTACTTTACGAAACAGGTGCCCTTATTTTATTTCTTTGTAGAGCTGAAAAGGAATGGGGAGATGGTATTCGTGGTTTAGCGTTGTCTGCAGCTAGATATTCCTTGCTACGTCTCGATGAAGGTTCTCCACATACTAAAAATTGGAGGCCGCAGATTCTTATACTCGCTAAACTCACTGAGGACTTAGTTCCTAAATATAGAAAATTATTTGCTTTTGCCTCTCAACTTAAAGCAGGTACGACTACCTTCGTTAAAAATTATTCAAAAACATACTCCACTTCTTCCGCTATTTCAGGGAAAGGATTAAGCGTTTGCGCGTCCATCATTCAAGGAAATTTCGCTAAATCCTACAGCGAAGCACAGCAGGCGAAAAGTAATTTGACCAAAATTTTGGAAGAAGAGAAAGTAAAGGGCTTCGTCGATATTCTGATTGCTAAAGATATAACAGAAGGCATTTCACATGCGTAAGTTTTTCTGAATCAAATTTCTTTTGACATTCTGCAAAGTTTTACATTTTTAAAGGGTACAAACAAGCGGTTTGGGAGGAATGAGACCAAACACAGTCATTCTGGGATGGCCATACAGCTGGAGAAAAGACGAAGACGAACGCTCGTGGAGGGTATTTTTGGAAACAGTGCGAATAGTGGCGGCTGCCAAAATGGCCCTTTTAGTCCCTAAAGGCATTAATTTTTTCCCCGATTCTACAGAAAAGGTCGCTGGAAATATCGATATATGGTGGATAGTACACGACGGGGGCCTGCTCATGTTACTACCCTTCCTTCTCAAGCAGCATCGTACTTGGAAAAATTGTAAACTCAGAATATTCACGGTAGCCCAAATGGAAGACAATTCCATCCAAATGAAAAAAGATCTAAAAATGTTCTTGTATCATCTTCGAATTGAGGGCGAAGTGGAAGTAGTTGAAATGGTAATTTGACTATATGAAAATCGTCGTTAAACATGTAAAATAATTAGATACCTATTTTACACAGGTTGACAGTGATATTTCAGCCTACACTTATGAGCGTACCTTAATGATGGAGCAACGTAATCAAATGTTACGAGAATTAAGACTAAATAAGAAAGAGAGCCTAGGCATTGTAAGTATATCCATATATAAGTATGTGTATTTATACGATACTGTATTTTCGTTTTTGATACTTGTTACCTACTTATCAATATTTTTGTGCCTAACATACAAGGTAGACAACTTGGTGGATTTCCAAAATTTATCATCCGAAGAAAACGAACCGCTGGTAACGATCATGTTATCATCGTGTGAAATCATGGTTTCCCTGAGTTGTTGCATGTTTTTAATCAATTTTACCATCTCAATTTGATACACCTTATGTTTTCACATTGCCATTTTAAATTATATATTCGTTTATCTCTTCACTCATATATCATTGCGATCATTGACCATGAATTTTATCCTCTCATTTCCACACACTGATTTAATAAATAAATGATTTATTTCATAGAGTTTGGTTTCAAATGACGAAAAAAATTTAAAATCACCTTAAATTGAAACCAAGCTTTGAATTAATACAACGACAAAAATGCTAATCACTTTATGTACATTCAATCCAGGTACAATCTATTGTTGATCACCATCACCTTCAAATTGCTGATCCACGGACAACAAAGGTGCGTTTCCAGGAGCCAAAGGAAGAAGAACTACCAGAAAAAGTAACTGATAATGAAATTGTCCAAAAAGTAGATATTCATTAATTAAATTCCTACTAACTTATATCGCATAATAATATGTTTTTCAGTCCAATGCTGTCGAGATAGGGGAATATTGTGAAAAAGAGAAAGAAGATTGCTCAGAAAAGGAAAGGGAAGCTCAAGATGTAATAGAAAATGGAAACATTACACGTTCAATTACACCGTAAGTATACGCTAAAGTGCATTAGTAGTGGATAAAAATAATAATATCCGTCATGCAATACCTACCCACCCAATAACTTCAAAAAAATGCTCCACTTTCGGTGACTATACATAATATATACACACACAATGCAATAATCAAATATGCAACAACTGGATTTTCTGGGATTGCTTTCCATAAGCATTTTGACGATGTCCTATATAACCGTTGCTGAAACGTCATCGTTTCGCAAACTCTTTAAGTTGTTGCATTGCAACAAAGCCTACATTTATTTAGACGTAATTTATATTATTATTAATAGATTAATCAATCGGTTTCCTTTATTTCTTTTGTAGTGATGAAGCCAATGTAAGGCGTATGCACACCGCAATTAAGTTAAATGAAGTTATTGTCAATCGCTCGCACGACGCTCAATTGGTGATTTTGAACCTTCCTGGTCCCCCGAAGGACACAAAACTCGAAAGAGAATCAAACTGTAAGTTATCTGATTATTTCTAATTCGCTGCATTATACAAAAAATTAATTACGGACAATTGCTGTAACAATAGTAAATCCAATAATTATAGTCGTCTTTGGTTTCTAATCATGTGTTGTTTGTAGATATGGAATTTTTAGAAGTGTTAACTGAAGGCTTAGAAAAAGTACTAATGGTTCGAGGAGGCGGGCGTGAAGTAATTACAATTTATTCATAAAATGAAACAACTAAATTCAAAAAAAGTGTAGATTTAAAAACTGTAGGTTAAAGACCGATCGACATTTCTATTGTAGTTGATAGTCACTTTAATGTGATTCTACCAAAGAGGTACTCATTTACTCTAGTAATATAGAATACTAATTAAACTAGTACTTATGACAAAAGCTTGTCGACTTCACGGACTGTGATAGTCTAAGAGATAAAACACTGCAGTCGCCAAAATACTATCAGTTTCTTTTTAATTGAAAATAATATTTCATCAGGTGCAAGTGCTCACTTTTGTATATCACAATGCGATAATGTGTCCATTTCAGCATTAAATACTGTCTCTACAGCAATTGTTGCCCTTATTCAAACTAAAAAAACGGAACTATGTGGGTAGTTCTGTTTTAAATTATATCTATAAATGTTGATAAATAGTATAATGTTGTTTCGATTTATAGTTGTACTTATGTGTATTAAATGACATAACACTGTAAAATTACTTGATTACTTATTCTGTAGCTTGCATTTCATATTACTGAAATCTAAAATTGAGCAATACTAAATAATAAAAAGTTAATTTTAAATGAAGACCTAAGAAAACTGAGGTGATAGGATTAAAATATTATCTATAATTAATACAGGTAGAAGTCTGAAAGACAGGCTCTTAGTAAGTGACAGTGGAAAAACTGCAACTTAATGAAAATATTTATGACCAACTCACTGTCCTTAGTAAGATAGTGTTTACTAGTGATCTCATAGCCTTAAAGGTACCTTGAAGTATTAAAATTTATCTATTTACATTAAACTTATGGTATATGTATATACAAATGAAATCAAAAATTCTACTCCAGTTTGAACATATTCGTACTTAACTGTCTTCTTTTTATAGTGACAACTTCTGTTGTTGTTTGATTGTTAAAAATTATCGTTTTAAAGTACTATACGTGCCTCTTTGTTGAATGTTTCATCATGTTTTGTAATCTATAGTGAATTTATTTTATTTGATTATCATTGTTGTTCATCATTTAAAACCATAAAAAACAAATAAAATGTAAGTGTAAAATTATTGTAATTATTTCAAATCACATAGTTGCGTTAAAAATAATAACATTCAAAACTCAGTTGCATACACCATTTAATTTATTTAAACAATTGCTTTATCTCAATTAATATTAGGAACATAGGTGCATAAATGATTTGATCTATCGACTAACCGTCTTTTAAACCCGAACGTTAAGGGTGAAGGCATCAACTAGCACAATTTTATTTAGAAGTTGGGTATTTAAAAATGACAAATATATAGCTTTTTTCAAGACAAAATGAATAGTTAAAATTGCTACAGTATACACTTCAAGTACCTACCTATCACCACAAATAAACAATCGTAAACCTCTCAATAGTAAAATACATAAATAAAAACAAGTAAAACAGCGAATATAGAAATACATACTGAACAAAATAAAACACTACATAAACGTGGACCAGAAATGAAAACATTTGGTCTTGTCCACGCAAACAATAAAAATAAAATTCGAAATATCTAACCAACAAATCAAAGCATGTAAACAAAGATGGCCGTTACCTGTTGCCACATGAGATCTTGGACCTTTCGCCTAACCTCATAGACCTGCAGTAGCTACACAAAACACACATAATGTTTAATAACCGATTTCGTTTACGATGCTGTTAAAAAAAACGTATATTCTATTAATGATATTTAAAACACAGTACAAACGACACACATTAAATTTTTTATAACATTTTTACCAAAAAACCACGAAAGAAGAGATCGACCGGCACGCTTCTTTAAAATTAGTCATAAGTAGATCCAGGGTGGCAAGCTAAGCCTGCACTAAACGTGGCAAAAATGAATAACCCCACTATAATTCAAAATTTTTTACTTTTAAAAATTAAAAAGTGCGCCTAATTTATATTTAAAAAATACAAAAACCGCTGTAATACAAAATATTAATATGAAACAATAAAAGCTTGCGGTNAAGAAAAACATTCGCTGTAATACAAAATATTAATATGAAACAATAAAAGCTTGCGGTTAAAAAATAAATATTGAACAAAATGCATTAAAATGCAAATTTGAAATATAATTGTGCGATTTTCGAAATGTATATTTAAATTACTTGGATACTGTAAAACGTAGGTTTTGTCTATAGAGTATGGCTTCTTTTGGTGATAACTCTGTATTTATGATATCAACAAACCACACAGGCGTCACGAATGGGAGCTGATAATGTAATTAAAATATAATGGCAGGTAATACTCACTTACCTCCTGTATGAGGATAAGTGTGTAAATGAAATAAAACATACAAATTTTAAGGTAGTTCTTTAGTTTAGTTTGACCAAATTGGAGTACAAAACATAATATGTAGTTAAATGTTGTTTTTTTCTAATAAATTTATACCCCATTAGAACACTAGGGTAAATCTAAACAGTACATAAAATTTTGCTACACTGTTTCTTTTTTTTTTGTTAATGTACAAACATTAGTATTTATCCACGTTTCATATGTTTATATGTATTTATACATAATCGTAGTGAGCGTGAGTACGGCACAGCCCTAAAAATTCACGTGGTTCGTACATATTTTCAAAATAAATGAACACCTTTTACACAAACTTGGAACGAATTTAAATAATTCAACACAACACTTTAAGTGAAAACATAAAATAAATATAAGGAAATATGTTTAGGAAGAAAAAACCGCACCAGAAAATTAACTTAAAAATAATAAAGTAACTTATTGGCATTCTTTTTCAAATTAATCATTTTCCACTTGTGCTACAATACATTTTAATACGATAAAAAAAAAATAAAAAAGTAAAAAAGCACTCTTCGATCAACTTGATGCGGCTTTTTCTTGAAAAAAAAAAAAGACATCTATTACAAACCCACAACAGGCTGCAACCTAAACTATACAAAATAGACTTTGTAATGAGCTTATGTTTCTTAAGAGGATTATCTACAATATCTTTTTCTGGTTACACAGCCTTAATCCCAAATATGCGACTAGATTTAACATGAATGGCAATAAATTCTTTGCACATTTACACTATACAGCTCCATTCCCACCGAAAACAACGTCCTTTAATTACACTTAAACACTGCAGCCATGAGATATTTCGTCGCTGGGCTGCTGACTCCAGCGACAAGGGTGACACTGTGACTTATATTCAGGGTCTCCACCCCGTAAACTCTGCTCTAACTCCATTAATTGTCCCATGAAATTTAAATTAGGTGAGATAATTGGCCTTACAGCCTTTACTAGCTTATAAGCTTCTATCATAGACAAATGCTTGTACTTCATGATGTATGCAATTGCAATCGTTGCACTACGGGAAACCCCCGCCTGACAGTGAACCAGAACGCGTGTTCCTTTTTTCCTTGCTTCTTCTGAAATTAAGAAAAAATATCTATTACGAAATCCATCTACTTAATCTTAATTTCTAATGAAAATTTCTCATCTCCAGCCTTTTTCTATTTTGCCGAATATCTTAAGTAAAAATTTTCCTATTAAAATTATTAAAAGTAATGCTTGGGGTAATTCCTTTCACACTAATAAACCTTTTCTGTAAAAAATACATATATTAAAAACAAAAGCTGTTTAATTATCTTCCTACCTATGTATATGAGTTTTATTATCTGAATAAAAATTAATGCGTTACCTATTTCATTCTTGTCAATAAGGCACAAAACGGAGTAGCTGTGCATAAACGGTATGTCTCAGTATGAGGGGGAGGGGATTTGGTAAAAGGTTATTCCAAACCACTTACGGTAAGAGGGGTTGATACCTGAGCAATGTGCATTTTTAATATTAAAACTGAAGATTTTTAGTGTAAAAAATATTGCATGTAGGTAACAGAAACATCCAATTAACTACATGCAATAGTAGGACTCAAAAAGTAATAGACAGCTTGAATGAATGACAAACCCGCCCACAATTACTGTTTCAGATGATTTTAAATAAGAAATAAAATTAAAATAAAACTTCTATAAAAATTTACTTTCAAAAATGTTAAATAGGCCACGTTGTTCTAAGGGGGTTCTCCAAGGATAAAACGATGGTAGACCACTTGATTATAATTGTGCAAATACTAGGTCGTAGATACATAATCCTTAAAGTAAGTGCTGCTTGATAATATGTCGTTATAAAAAGATACTTAACAGAAAAAAATCCACTATAACGGTATATAAAACTACCAAACAATAAGCTCATCGTCACTCGTACTTTTATTTTATATAGAACAATTTTAAATAAAATTTATTCAATAAATTACTTTATTTTACTCGATTATGAATAGCTTTACCAAATTCTCTCCAGAGTACATTTTTTAAAAAACAAAATTTTATTTTCGTTTATCGGCAATGTTCTTATTGAATGCCACACACAATGTAGTTACTATACTAATTCTCTACTTACATTACAGAGTGAGGTACTTAAAATATTTAAATTAATTGACTAATTAATTAATGTACTTACTAGTTGATTATTTATTAACTACCCCAAAAACGAGTGAGCTTTTTTTTTTGTTTTGTACATTTACATATTTATTAAATAGATGTCTTCAGACTTATTTGAACGATCTCCGAACTTTCTAAAAATTTGAATGCTAACCCTAATTATAAATAGCGCGTAAAGCATTTTTTTTACTTAAATAGGCACTTGAAATTCAATTTCTTCTTTCAGATACGAAAAGGAATTTAAAAAGCTAAATTTTAATCCCATTCAATTTAATAAGTGTTAAAGATTTTACAGAAAACAATACAGTAGACGCTCGGTTGTGTGAACATCTTTTATATCCATTACAATGAACACAAATGAACAGTGGCAACCTCGATTAAATAAACAGCTTTTTTCGGTATTTTCTCAGAAACTTCATCAGTTGGATTTCAATATTCATAGCTTACAGTATACATATGTATGTATGTATGTATTTATTTATTGCGACTAACTAGCAGAGTATTAATTATTGTTGTTATTTACACAATTGTTTGTTTGTAAAAGAAAAACATTAAATAAAAATTATTGACACTATCTAACAAAAGGAATGAAAATAATGAAAAGGTGGAATTTAGTTCATCAGATGTTATGCAAGTATGTATTTAATAAGGTTATTAGTATTGAGAATCAATTGGTATTGCGAAAATACAGGGACAAAGCTTTGTAGAAAAACTTAACTGCAAAAAAGTTCAAAAAAAAATAATGCAGTATTTTAATAAGAAATAAAATTATTGTTTTCAACTTTTGATTTTGATTATATGAACAATTCCAATTTATAAACGTTTTTATTTGTTCACATAATCGAACTTTTACAACTTTATTATGCTCTTGGGAGAGATTCTTAGTCTTACTCAAAATAGTCCCCTTTAAACAAATCTACATACTCCCAGATCAAAATATGTTTAAACCAATTGCAAGCATTATTTATTTTGCTATGGAATGGAAACGTTAAAATGATCTCATTGAAGTATTCAACCCTACAAAACGATACGAAAAACCAAAAATCTAGTTGTAAAAATGCTTAAATATTTTTCCTTTCCCGTAACAAATTTCAAAAACGTTTTAGACAATTATTTTATTGCAAATCTATTGTTTCTGATCTCATATTTTTACACATACTCCAAATTGAAAATTAACATGAAAATCTTTTAATATTAGCCATAAATATGTTTTTTTTAATGATGTTAAGATTCCTTCATTTTTACAAAAATATTGATGATTAAACAATTTTGTTTATAGCAAAATCTGCATTCAAGAATACAATACCTAGTTAGAAAGTTTTGCACATATTCATTTGGTTATTATAAAAGCATTAGCATGAAAACATTAACAATTAAAAAGCAAAGGGCTGCAATAACATAATCGCCTAAAACACTTTTGGAATTTGTTAAGGGACGGGTAATATCTAAGCACTTTAGCAATAATAAAATTATTGGTCTTTCATATTCTTTTTCAGGGTTGCAAATGACCATTTTTGTTTTTTAGAACTAAGTAATTTATACCTAGAAAAAGAATCTTTTCGTCAAAATTATTCAAAAATCTCCAAAAATTTCCATTTTTGCAATTTATTTAAAAAAACTATTTATACAAATATTGGCCGCCTACTTTTAGACCCGGCAGCACGCAGATTTGTTTAAACGGAAGATATATCAGCGGCGAATAGTGAAGAATTCACAATTCTCCCTCGTCGTTTATTTTGATGTTTTGTACACAAAAAAAATATAGGGGTACACTTTTGTTAAATACTACGTTTATTTTTCTTTGCTATTTCACTGTGGTTTTATTCGTACTACTCCACAATACATTCACATATTAAAGAGGGCGAAAAATTGGCGGTTGTTTTTTGAAAAAGTAAATAACTTAACTTTTAATCCCCCCTTTTGGTTATGATATCACACTGCATATGCATATTAATACACATTACAAAAATACATATGTATGTATTGTATATCTAATGAAACCTATTTAATACTTAAAAAAAAATAAAAAGCAAATTTGGATAGAAAGAAAAATGAAGAAGTCCTGTGACCTTTGTTTTTTACTTAAATGGTTCATGTTTATACCAAGTCTCTTTTTTATTTAAATGGTTTATACCTAGTTTCTCATCATTGATATTCTAACCATTATTGGAGCCCCCAATTTAGAAATGACGTGATATCCTCTCGCAAGAGATGATTGCTACGATTACGATGACGTAGGGTGCGCACCCCTTCATAAAATCTGAGTAACGCGATGATTTCATTCTGACCGCCTTTAGTCATTTCCCGTATCGTAAGCCAAATAAACAGTTTAATAATTCAATTAGGCCTTTGTTTACGTATTATGTACCGTAAGAGATAATGCACACCACAGACTCAACCCTACAAAGTTATGAATGGCTACTGTATGTACGCAGTTCGATAGGTACACACAGTCACTCACAAACGATAGGACCCCGAAAAAAATTGCACTCTCAAAATTTAATTACTTAATAAAGGATCAAATACTCATAACTTATGCCATGAACAATATGACATAGGGTAAATAATAACTCTTTTAATTTTTAAGACAGGTTTTGAAAAAAAAAAAAACATGAAAATGTTCCTTATACTTATTTTGTGAGTAACTGTATAGATAGATATTTATACGTATGGGAAGCGTAATGTAACGACAAAAGCTGGTTGGCTAGCATGGCGGGAGCAAAGCCAACAGCTGAGCAGCTATATAAACCCGAGATCGTCCTTGTCAACGGCTTGAGTCATTCAAAGGTATTACTCATCAAGCGGGCCGTTGCCCGTCAAACACACACAAACAAATAGGCACGTGTACCTACGTCTATATTCGCGTATCCGTGTACAACCGTGTGAGTCACAGCAGTCGGCCTATTTATACAGGGTGTCAATTTATTATTGTCATATGGATATTTCTACTTTAAAAATATTCAAAATTAATATACCTATACTTAGTTGTATTATATGTGTACATATAACAAACAAATCTTAAAAGTTTTGTATTATAATTGGGTATTACTCAATACGGTAGAAAAATAATATAACAATTACAAAAATCTTAGGCAGTTAAAAAGACGTAAAAATGAAATTATTTTCTTTATAAATTGTGTTATAATGAATAAACCCGACAAACATTTAAATCATCGCGTCTTTCGAGTGAAATTACGCAAATGCAATTAATTACCACATATTAGGAAACGTAGAGAATTAAAAAAAAATTAAATCAGCAATTACACAGGAATTCCAGCTGGTCTAGCAGAATATTTTTGTGCTGAACAATAACTTCATTGCGTGTAATCTAATTAATCACTTGCACTAAGAAGAAAAAACGCCATTCATATTATTCATTCTTACTGAAAAGTCCGGCAGTGTTGACACAGCAGCAGATTGTATACATAAATAAAATGAATAAGCGTTTGAATGTAATACATATTAAGACTTAATCGCATTTAGCGCGAAAATTTTCAATTTTTAAAGACAGAAAAAAATCAAAAATAATCTACCAAAAAAAATTTGTAGTCCAAAAATACCTATTTACATTACAATCATACACATTTTGGAGCATTTATTAGTGTAAAGAGATATTTAAAAAGGGAAACAAGGGTTTAAGGAAATGTGATGTTTGAACTTCATTAATTTTATTTTAATCGTTTTCTTAACATTTTCTTTTTTATTTTATGTATCTTCTTGCTTTATTAATATGTGTTGGTATGCTATCATTAATAGTAATAAATCATGCAGAAAACGTAACGAAGGGTGAAGGGGTCCAAATAGACGATATTTTGAGTTCTTTCCAAAAATATTTTTGCCTACTGGAGACTATTGTTAGGGTAGAACAAGATTTTAGAAAGCAGGAGACCCTTTTTTTACATATAGCTCTCATTCAAAACATCCTAAAGAATAAGTTCCCAGAAATATTACAATCCCAACGGTTTTAAATACATACATACATAACAATCCTGTTGATTGCTTCATTTTTTTAATAATAAACTACACTACATTAATTTTTTGTAAGTAAATGCAAATTTTTTCATTAATCTATCTCACCCACAAGATGAATTTTATGTTTGATTTTTAGTTTAGTTTAATATGTATTTTTGTTTCTTGTTCCTGTTTGTGAATGCAAATACATACATAACATATGTACAATACATCCACACAGCTTTAAATGCTATCTAACTCCACCTCCGTATGGAAAACAAACTAACGTAACCTAATCTAAAATAGGAAAACGTAGCTTAATCAGTAATTAGGCTATATTAGGTTAGGGTTAGGTTAGGTTATGTTACGCTAGTTACTTTTTAATTATAGCATTGTAATTTTGACTTACAATTTCAGATCACGATAACAGACAATGTTATGTAAGTACTTCGTTCGTGATGTCTTTTCCTACTGTAAACTTGTAATCCTAGGTCAATAGACTTTTTTCCTGCCTTCCGTAATAAGACAGTAAGAATTTATAGCGGACATAATTCCGTATAAAAACTAAAGCAATTGATTATCGCTGCAGCTAATTTTTCCGCAAAAAATAGAAATTCGAATTTAAGAGACAAATTACACGGTAAAACCCGCCCTCGAAGAAAAAATCAAATTAAACTGAGAAATTCGAGTTAAAGAGTTTAGAATACAACATGTAAAACAATATGTACGTCAAGGAAAAAAATATTAATGTTAAAAAAAATTTCTGGTACACTGCATATGCATATTAATACACATTACAAAAATACATATGTATGTATTGTATATCTAATGAAACCTATTTAATACTTAAAAAAAAATAAAAANTCTTGTGCCCCAATTCTATATAGTTAATTGAACTCAGCTTTAATTTTTGGGAGAATTTTAATTTAAAAAGGCAAAAAACTGAACGATCTGAACGTACTTTAGTCCAAAAAGTCCACATTATTGACGGTACACAACTACTCTAAAAAATTTTTAAAGGATTTTTACCTAACGCGCAATCATCGGAAAATACCTTCAACTATCTATGCATTATAAACATTGATTTACATTATTCATCCATTATGAGTCATTTATCCGTATAGATTAGCTTATGATTTTAATTTTTTTATAATACGTCTTTGAATGTGTAATAGTTCTTGTTCGGAATTATGAACCACATACGTACATACCTAAGTTGGTATACGGTAGATGAAATGCATCATATTATTGGGATGTAGGGAGCTGAGCGGTAAAAAGGGGAATAAAATGATGGTACATTTCCGTTTAAAAATTTAACAGCAGTTTGCAATGGAATTAACTAATTACACACATGTGTTTAAATAACAACAATAATTTTCGTCTTCTACTATATGTATTTGCTATCACAATTATCTAATATTTTTAATATCAGCATTTACGCAAACTGTTGATAAAGATACTCGATTTAATCATAAATAAGTTATGTAATTGAATGTTGAATCAGCAAACGAAATAGGCACTTATTGTTAGTAAATTAATTAACGGAAAAATTGACTGATAATTTGTTCCGATAATACATCTGGAGAATCGAAAAGATAATTAATAATACAGTTTCTTTAATTACATATCCTTTTCGATAGTCCATAATATCCTCGGAAGAAATTAACAGAGATAATTGCTCAGGGTCTAAAAAAAATTCTGATGGTTTTCTCTGATACGTTTACTTCAATTAAGGGCTGGAGAAGAAAACAAAGAGAAAAAATTAATTAAACAAAAAAAAAAACTTACCGATAAATTCGAAGGCTTCTTCGAAATACTGCTTTAAGTTTTGCTGTCCAGAATCAGAGGCAGGTATTTGTTTATATGTGATACCACATTTCTCGTGGTAGCCTGGTAGTTGTGAGGTGACGTTAAGGACACACGTTGTGCCCAAGTCTTTAAGGCAGGATAGATCGGCTGCGTCTCTACTATTACCCAGGTACAAGAAGGGAAGGACCCGCGAGGCAGGATGATTATCTATGTCCGCCAAGGCAGGACAAGACGCTGATGAAGGAATACCACGTGATGACAAACCATTAACTAACGTGCTTTCACAGAACTCTTTATGTTTCCTATGAAACTCTTTGTGACCCCCTGTAACAAAAAAATACCAACTAAATTCAACCCTTGTACTGAAAACGAATATTTTTTATAGTTTAGTGTTAATAACCGGATATGTCGACCTTGTTTCGTAGCATGAATCACTTCTTCTGCTATATATTCGAAGTGTTTGCGTTCGTTATCCCCGCGAATGAATTCATTCAGATAAAAACAAACGTGAGGTGCCAAAGGAAGTAAAACATCCTGAATTTTTCTACATGTGTATTAACAGAGCTAACCAGCTAAAAAAAAAACATTATCACTTACTACGCAAAGGATGTGCTCGCAACTTATCGTATGAATTACCGAACGAACTCATTGATTAGAATTAACGTTATGATGAAACGCGAATGTAATAATACTATTTCGTAAATAAAACAATGGATGCCATATTGGGAGTTAAATTACTATGCTCGCGATAATATTGAATAAGTTGTGTAGGTACAAAAGAAGAAACAATTGTCGTACATGGTTCTTAGGCATTAATAAATAAAACCGGTTGTATAATATGCAACAACAGGCGCCTATAAAATATTACATTAACATTTCAAAAATTGTTCGTTAAAAAAACACATACTACCCCAAGAGGGCCATACTATTACACATATCCTCAAAATCAGGTAGTAAATTTATACAGTTAATTATAGTAAGGAATTTGTTGCATTCTACGAAGGTCTGGCAAAGTTGTCGTTACAAATGCTTTAACAAAAAATAATAAAAGTAGGTATGTAACTCACTGGTTAGATTTTGATGGTTTTGCCTTAATAAAAGGCAAGATTTTGGTTTTTTAATCCTCATATTAGGTTAATAAGTGTTATGAACTAACTATTTAAAAACATATGTGTGTATGTAGAAAAAACGGTAACTGAATGAATGCGATTCGCGACAACACATAAAACTCGACGTACCTGCTGCACGAAAGCGGTTGCTACTTGTGAAAATAATAATTATTGTAATCGTTTTACAAACGAGCAATGGAAGGGGAGCCCAAGTATGCGTCATACGTTTATTGTACCCATTGTACGATTTAAAGCATGCTTTGCTTTGCGTCATCGGCGTCACTACGAAGGCCGAAGTGACCACTGTCTTTTTCTATTTATTACCATAAAATTTTTGTTTACCATCGTCTACTGTCATTTGTTTATGTAAAATATTCCAATGAGTCAAATTCTTACGATTAGCAAATTAAAAACAGATGCCATTTATATTTAGACACTCTGTATATCTACGTAAGTTCTACTTCGCCACAAATTATTGTGTTTCATTATATAACACTGTCAATAGAAAATACTTGCAAGTAATAAGGTATTCAAAAAATATCGATAAAATTATTAATCTTTTTGAGAAATAATTTGAACGTGCAGGTAATTCCCGATCTTAAATAAACGTTGATAGGTTGCAGTGATGTGACTTATTTTAGATACAAGTACAGTAGAACCTCTATAACTCGAACATCAAGTTTTCGACTTATGGAGGATTTTGATTCGACTTGTAGAACTTATGATTTGGTGTACTTACATTGTCGGCAAATCCTTAAAGTCAATAACTTAGTTTTTTTCGAAATATAGACGTAATAAGTTTCAAATTATCGAGTTGTAAAGGTTCCAGATACAGAGGTCCAATTTAATTTTTCGAGTTATAGAGGGATAATATGTATTTTTCGAGTTTTGGAGGTTTCGACTTATCGAGGTTTGACTTAAAGAGGTTCTACTATATCTGAAATACAGATATAAGATTCAAAATACGTATTTTAATCTTGTATAATCTGAAATGCTTTTTTTAAATTTTCATTTTGTAACTTGGATTTAGATACATTCTGTCGGTATCTTAGTATTTATATTTGCTAAAATACTTCTGCTAATTGTCTACCTATGTATTTTTTGAACTGAATGCTCCTTTAAAATTTTAATTGATCAATCCATCAAAAGATTATGCGTGGTTTAGTTTATAGTCTAGTTTGGTAGTCAGAAAATATCAATTATTTAAACAGAATAATCTTTATTTTGTTAACGACTTTGGATAAAAATAATATAATTACACATACAACAAAAGTCAACACAACACCGCAATATTTCAATAACACAATACCGCTCGTTATTTTATATCATCAAATGTCTTAAAGTGGAAACACTAAAATATTGCGGAACTTTGCTAGATGTCATCGATGAAAACCTAAATAGACGTTTTAAAAAGTTTTTGCAGTTAGAGCCTGTAGCAAATGATGCAATATTAGCCTCGGTATCACATCCGTTCTTTAAAATGAAATAGGTACCAAAGGCACAGAAACAACATGTGAAGGAACTTAACACGTAAAATTAATTGATTTGAAAAACAAAAATCGGAGTCTTTAAACGGCAATGGAGAAGACGTAAAAGAAAAGACAAAAGAGGAATCATTACTTGTTTTTATATGACTCTGATTCCTCTATTGATTGACTTAGAAAGACTGCAATATTTAGTGATGGTGCACACGGGAGTAGACAATAAAAAAAGGACAAAAAATACTACAACTTCAGTTTCAACCATCGACGGCATTTTGTACACTAGCTTCTATCTTTGACGCTCGTGTGTATTCGCTTAAAACTGAACGCGTTATTCAACGCCCGTGTGCACCGCCACTTAAATAATAAAGACGTCAGTCTGAAGAATTTTAACGTTTATATCTTATAATAAAAAAATAGTTTTTAAATATAACACCTGTTTGTCAAGTCAAGCCCCTATGGAGCGACTCTTCTCATTTAGGGAGATATGATAATCAGACCTCATCGAAGGAAAATGCGTGATAAAACGTTTGAAGAAAAGTATTTTATTTTAAATAAGTATTTATAGCTTACGTATTTTGTATCTAGTATTTCAGATATCATTACCAAAAAAATCTCGTATCTGATATCTCAAATACGTTATTGAAATGTATCTTCTAGGTTGTATTCCATTTTATAAGGTATCTGGCATATCTCTGATAGTGTGGTACCAAATGCCCTAAAGATAAACGAACACTTTTCCTATAATTTATTCTGTCCTTGGTTTGGCAAAATAAAATAATTACACAAACTGTTACAATTTTAATTATAATATGAATATTAAAAATAAACAATTTATCATACAAATCTTCTTGTACCATAGGTATTATCAAATTTTGCAAATGCACCAATATATTTTATACTATTTATTAGATAAATAAGATGATACTGAAATTGTTACCATTTCTAGAATAAATCTAGGTACTTACTATAAAAAAGTATTCTTTGTCAAATTAAAATAACCATAAGTATTTATGCTTGAAACCGAGAGTATCTATAGCGTGCAGCAACAACCGTAAATTACTCAAGGTTTGCAACTTTCCTTTTTATAATTGTAAAAATTTAAATGTACTTCACAAGAATTTACTTCCTGGCTATAAATAAATTTATTGTTCATTTTTCACCCTGAAATAAAAGTGACTCACTCGAATGAGCAAAATTTAAAAACTCACACTGTATACTATGAAATTTAATTTAATTTCTGTAGTGATTGTTGCCGCACGGACGTGTTCTTCTCCGTCCATGTTTATTGTTATTATAAACAATCAATATTATTATTATTATTATTATATACATTGAATAAGAACGATTTCATTCACCTTTTTAGTAAGAACCATCACTATTCCACGCTACTATGTTGAATAAATACCTGTCTCAAAATTCCACACGAATTTCTCCAATCACATTAAAAAATAAAACTATACGACAATTTGACTGGAGTTCCCTATCTTACCAAGTGCATACAACAATTTCGAAAACTTATAATTTCTTTCCAGAGAAATGATAAATCCGTATACGTAACATGATATATGAATGTAGGGTCAAGGTTCATTCATGTCCACATATACAACTTCTCAGAAATAAACGAAGTTGTATGGAATATACCTGAGAAGGCATTGTTAAGTCTAGTCGTGATTACAATTTTGCTTTGGCTGATTTTCTGGGCAGAGATTATGAGTCATAAATAAAATACAGCACCGTTTGCCAAGTACTATACAGATAAGGCAAAAATTTCACCGGGCATAGAAATTATACATTTCTTAGCCGGGGCATTTTTTATTTTCATTTTACGCCAGCGAAAACGCATAACGGGATTTGTTGTTTCAACCATTGAAAAATTTCCGAATAAAAGCCCTCAGAAGCTTTCAATTGCATTTATTATTTATATGGAAAAATGGATGAAGGTGTTTGTACAAATTCTCCTTTTGTGCCACATCGTACTTTTCAAAAAACAATGCCACTCATTGATGATTGTGTGTAGTAAATATCCCTACGTTCGGTTATCATTGCGCCACTGGTACACTAACTACTAAATTACAATAGAACTTGGTTATAGCGTCATTCTAGAGATCCTCGATATTTTGACGTAATAGCCGAGTCGCCGATTGTCGCTATTCACAATTGTAAACAATACATACGTAACTATTAATACAAGCAGTGCATATCTGGCAAGACAAACTCAATTAGGTATTTCGAAAGCATTTTGCGGTAACTACATTTGTGGTCCATATAGTAATGGTAATAAAGAGTGGAGTTTCTCATAAGTTAGACCCCTGGAATAAAAGCTAAGAAAGGCATCGGGGAGCAGACGAGATCTTTAGCTTTGGTTTGAATCTTAAGAAAATGAATACTAACATTACATGAGACTTGTCTTTATAACCGATTTTGTCATAACGAAGTTGTATTGTATTTCTGTTATTATATTATACCTGTATGTCCCATGATTATATATCAATAAAACTTTACTCTGTAGAAAAAATAATAAAAAAGAACAAAATACACATGCTCTATTTTACCATCTTTTATGATTTGCCAAAAAAGTAGTAATTATAAGCAATTATTTGAATTCCGTTTTTTAATGAATAACAAAAATTTTATGTATGAAAATAATATACCAGCAATGTTTGGTTACTTTGAGGATTTCCCTACATTACATAGCACTTAAAAAATTTTTTATTATTCATTAGATAAGCAATTTTAATTATTTTTTGATTTAATTGTTTATAACGTGGGAGATACAGGGGGTAATAGGGGTAAGTAGGCTAGTGGTGACCTAGTGTTTTTAAATGTAGGCGAACACGAGGAGGCACACCTGAAGATCAAAATTGAAAATTGGGAAAATAGTGATTGTTTATACCAATGAACTGACCGTCAGTAGGTGGACAAGTGGCGTAGAGAGGGGACAGATGAGCATGTTGAACAGTAAAAGTGTTAAAAGCGCGGGAGTGGGGGGGTGCAGTTGCAGAATCTAATAAAAATAATGTACAGATGATGAAACCATCTATAAAGAAGTGAAATGTTATACAGAGACTGTGAAAACTTTCAGTTTAGGTCTACAATTCTTAAGCCTTCCTTTGTTTGAATTGTCTTTTCTTCAAATACTTCGGTAAAAGTTCAATTAGGGCAAGTCAGGTCATGTTTCCCTTAATGACATTAATCGAAGAATGTTGTTATTTGGATGCTTAGGATCATAAAGTTACGATAGGAAAAGACAACACGAACGAAGTGATATCACACCCTTCCTTTTGTTTTCGGGAATGTGGAGCTAAGAAAAGTCCACCTTCCTTGCTTTTGTTTAAGAGAACAAAGAAAGAGGCAAAACGGTCAATTCGTACACATAATTATCATTCACTACATTTGTGCTTGTGTTCGCTCTCAACTAACAACACTTTAATATGTTTTACAAAATCACCTCTATCATACCCACTTCTATTCCTTCCCTCAAACCGTGGCATATAGTAAATAATTAGCCTATTTTTGTCTGTCTATTTGTTTGTTTGTACGGGCCAATCTTCGAAACAATTGAACCGATTTCGATAAGACTTAAGAGGTCATCAATAAAGTACGTCACACTAATTTCGTGAGTAAATGTCTAGATGATGGCTCCCACCCCCTTCGGGTTTCATCGGATCGAAAGATGAGGTCTCCCCTACCACTGTACCATAAACAGTTCGTGGCGGTCTCACCGCCATAAAAAGGTATGGAGGTTAGATGGGGGTGGGGGTAGAGGGGATCGAAAGAGGGTAGGGGGGATCGAAAGAGGATAGTCACCTGAGTAAAACCCCATAAAAAATTTGCGGCGGTCTCACCCCCATAAAAAGTTATGGGGGTTGAAAGTTGATTATTTTGTCAATTTGCATACACTATAATTCAAATAAAATTCAAAAAAAAAAAAAAAAATTTGAAGCGGGTAGAGGTGGGGGATCGAAAGAGGGTAATCACTTGAACAAAAACCGATAACCTAACCTAACCTAACCTACCCTATTGATAAAGATATTTAAATAATGTTTTATATAACTTTCTCAATATTTTTATGTATTTTTCATTAGTTTTACCTTTGAATATTGTTTAAGAATTACTATATAAATATTTACATGCCTAATGTATAAAAATTGGCATATTTATTAACTTTTAACCCCCGTAACTTTTTATGGGGGTGAGACCGCCACGAACTTTTTATGGTACAGTGGTGGGGAAGACCTCCTCTTTCGATCCCCCCACCCCCACCCCGAAAGGAGTGGGGGCCATCATGTAGACCTTTACAATTTCGTGATTTCTAACCCCTCCACATCCTTGTCACAATTGGTCACATTTGTGAGACCCCCCCATCCCTAGTGTGACGTCACATATTTTTCAATTTTACAACTAGAAATGATTAAATTAAAACAGCAATTCCGAAATTAGTTTCATTTCCATTTAAATATAATCAACATCAAATCGAACACGAATAAATTGTCAACTGTAATAATGGACGTTACAAACTTAATGATTTTGAATCCATGGACTTTGAACCGACTTCCTTCAAATTATTTATAATCAGCATAGCAGTCACTTCGTTCTCGTTTGGGTTGTTATTGTCAGGAACAGTCGATGTGTCAACATCTTTTTCATCCAACCATATAGCATCATCGTCATCATCCAAACAAAGAATTTCTCTGACACGTCCAGAAGAAATTCTTTGAGGATGAACCTTTGCGATGGCCAAAAACTCCTTGTTGCCTCTTGTGTGACTGCTTGTGTTAGTTAGTGGTCTTGTATATAAATATATAAGATTTTGAAATGTGACGTCACGTAACTTACGACTCCTCCCACTCCTTGTCACATTTCGTAGACCCTCCCCCCTCTTAACATATGACGTATTTTATGGATGACCTCTAATACTAATGGATAGTTGTCAATAATTGGGACACATCTTTGACACGGAAGTGTTTCAATAGTTTTATAGTTGCAAATAATAAAGCAATTGGTGTTGTATAATGGCTATATATGCGGTGTTTTTCTAATACATATATCACACAAAAAGGAAGTTATCCTCTCTGTCTCAAATAGCTTCTTACAATAAAATAAATGAGATACTTTAATTTATAACAATAAATATTTCTATACACTCGACGTAATTTTTGATCAGGATACTACTTATAAATTCTTTACGTTATAGTAATACATTATTAGTCATCTAAGTTATATCTGACTTTAATTGGCGCTTCCTCAAAAATTTAAAATTATCTGGGACAACATGTAAACACTGTCATTTTCTTGTTTTAGAAGTATTTATATATTTCTAAATTATTTTTAAAAAAGTGAATTAGTTTGTGTTAAATAAATTTACGAAGAAAAAATTCAATGGATATAAAGTAAAGAGAGACCAATTTGCGTTCTCTCCCTTAAAATGTTGCAAACTGAATAAATACAACTATCGTAGGTATATGTACTACACCCAATACCTATGTAACGTATGTATACCCGAAACGATCACATATGTATATATAATAACAACAATTTTTTTTTTTTTAGTCAGTGAAAGATCGTACTAATTATAGACCGGACAATACAATACATTTTCTCAACACAATGACTCAAACAAAAAAAAAAGTTGAGGTCGTTCACAAAATTTACTTTACTGGATAACCTGTAGGTACTAACTAAATTATTAGAAACGATAGGAAATTTCTCTCATGCTAATAAAACCGAAAATTAAAACACGAACTTTCTTGTTTTTTTTTTACTTACGTTGTTACATATGACAACATTATTTTTACTTTAGATACGTAGACAGATATTTTCTACAGCAATCGCGCGTAAGCAAAGTATTAGTCAGAGCTTTAAGTAGCATTTAACGGCGACCTGGTGGGGAAGAAAATAAATTTACCAAAAACTCACCCAAAAGTAGAAATGGATCCCGATTGTCTTCCATAAGGGATGATAGTACAAGTAGAAGGGGATGTGCCATAGTAACCCTTTCTTTATCTGCAGTGCAATCGTCGTAAACGACAACTTCTTTGTATGTTCTTTTCTTGAGCATTTCTTTGCCCTCCCGGGTAACCGCTAGATCAGCGAGGGTAGCTTTGCCCTGTTGCAGTCTTCTGCGATTAAAACGGTCTGAGCAATTAACGTTTATAGCTCCCGTTATATGGCTCATGTTGTAGGATATGAACGGCCGACAATCGAGGATAAGGAAGGACCTCGGGCCAGGCTTAACGTTGTCAATTTTTGCTCTGAGCCCATCAGGATCTAGTATGCCTACTCTTTTGAGTACGAGTGCACGCTGAAGCGTGGCACTCTCGGCACACGGACTCGTGGGCAAACTCACGCTGGAAATCTCCAGTTTGCAACGTTTTGCCGGCTGAAGGAATAACTGGAATTGATGGTGATTTGAGGTCGAGGGACCAGGCTCACTTAGGCTTCTATTCAAAGGTAGCTTGAGACCTTCCCGAGGACGACCGGTCGACAGTTCGAGACATACTGCCGACATGACGCAAACTAACGTCAGCCGCTATATCTGGAATAGCTAAAGAAAACGCAACGTTAATAAGTGCCAAGTTGCTATACACATACGCATACACATCCAGATAATATCTAAATACATTCCTATTTTCACTAATAGACATGAACAAAATAAGCGATATTTCCACAATAGTCGTTTTTCAATATTATCACATCACCTCTACAATTCAACAAAAATCCATGTCACAAGAAGCATACATTTCCATTGATTCCTAGTTCTTTCCATTGACATCCAGCTATTTTCGTTCAAAATGAATAAAAATACTACCTCAATAAGGCCAAAAGCATAAAAATTGAACAGTGAGAAAAGAAACACCAAAACTTTAGTTTACTTTTAATACAGAAACAACTAACATGGTACCTACATGTCCTCTACGAATTCGGTCGTATTTCAAATACAAATTGTAGTTAAAACACTATTGTCATTTAAGTGAAAATATATCTGTTAATTTCAAATTATCTGATAACACAGCAAAAGATAAAAATATACTGAGTGCATATGAGTACCTACGAATATGATACATGAAATGATGTAGTAAAAAACTATATTGTATCTAATATCTAATAGCTAATACAAAATACAATTTTGTTTTTGATCAAAACTTATCGTGTAGGTTATATTTCACAGCAACGAGTTTTTTGATAAGTAGGTAGGTAGGTACCATATAAATTCTTGGTCTCATCTTAAAGTTTACTTAAACTTCTAACAAGTTCTAAAGATTAGTAGCTTATAATAGTCCGTACATGTTTAATTAATGAAACCATACAATTATAGGAAGCTCTTAATACGTATTTTATGTAAAAATATATCAATTAGCATTAATGAAAATATATTATACAACAAATAGTACGAAACTGANTGATTCTCCTTTAGCAAATTATTTACCAGAAGTAGTCCCGAATGAGGTTAAAACTGCCTATTTTCAAGTAATACTACCAAAACAATGGAAATATAGTTCTGCAAGACCTGTTTGTATACATTTAGCAGGCACAGGCGATCATGTAAGAAATTCAAACATTTATAGGAAGCTCTTAATACGTATTTTATGTAAAAATATATCAATTAGCATTAATGAAAATATATTATACAACAAATAGTACGAAACTGAAAAATATACATAGGTACTACGCATATATATAATCCAGATACTACCACGTTTAAGTGAAAAAGTAAGTACTAATTAACTGTTCCAAATTATCGATATATTTTATTATATACGTACTTATGATCATACAAACCGATTGAAAATAGGTATGTTAATGTTCCTTTAAGTACAGCTTTCTCAGCATTTTTTTGTGAAAATTTTTGTAACCATGCACCTATGTAATCTAATTTGTAATAAATAAGTACTACCCATTCTAAGTGATAATGCAGAATTTTGAATGACGCTATCTGCATGAATAAACAAAAAAAATAAAAGCGCAAAAATACCTCCACCGATAATTAAATTAAGCACTTTACTAGTTATTACTTGAGGTAACGTAAGTACATATCTATACATACATCTAAGTAAACAGATATGTGTCACAATACAAAAATGATGAATTGATGACAATTAATTTCGCAACTTAAACAAAACATTTCTAAATTGACAGCAATATATCTACTTGCACTGCAGAAACGAAGAATCGAATTATTAAACATATAAGCGTAATAGCTGGTTAATTAAATTAGGTCGTTTGAAATAATCCTAGATATAAAAATCATCTATTTCATTTTGAAAAAAATTTTATTTTCAAAGTTGCATGGAAACATTATTATTCGAATAAACTGACGCATAATAATCTAATCCAATTAAACTTTAAATATAAGAAAGAGCCTAAAATAAAAACAGAGTATTTAAATTATACCTGCTATCGTGAACATGAATCATGTTTATTTTAATTTGGTACGTTCGATAAGACGTAATGGTATTACTCACCTGTTTAATGTTTAAGGTAATCCTCAAAAAGGAAGTAGTGGAGAAATACAGGGCAACCCTTGCGTACACTAATTTTCATTTGAAATTCGGTTACAAACACACTTGTATCGTTCTAAAGCGGAAATTCGATTCACATTTATTTGTTCTTCACTTTTTGTTTATAAAATAACTATCTACACCACACGCACTGACAATATAACCACAAAGTAACCCGTACGTTCGCAAAGCATCCCGAAATTTACGTGAATTTCTGGGATTTATGAATACACATACACAGCTAGTATTAGCTGTCACGCTGATGACGACTATAGATCTTTAAAATGAGTCATACTTTAGTCGCAGCACACTCTTCGAGCCCGCATTACCTATTGTTATTGTATAGTGCACCTACCCTACAGCTCTACTGCGCATGATTTCTAATTTCGTGATATCTGTTCTGATGACTAATACACTTCTTTTTTTAATACCGATAATTAATTTTGTAGCAATGCTTGCAGCTTACAACCTTGTAATTGAAGATAATTCTTCAATTCACATGGTCCGTTCTGTCTACTACTTATGAATGATTCTTCAAACGCCTATTACAATATCAAAAACGTTAATTATTTAATTTACATTTAAATATTCAAAGCAACATCATTGATTGGTAATTCTTGAATGGACAGGTTGAACCTGAAAAGGTGTACTTAAAGTAACAGTTATAACATGCTATATATTCTTTTACAAATCATGTATATTTTTTTATAAATACAATGTAAATTGTCATAACTATATTTTATTATTAAAAAAAATTACTATTCGAAGGATTCAAAGCACCTGCATTTCATGATAGCAGGTATGCAACCCATTTAACTTTTAAGCATATATAAGAATTTCCATTATAATTGCAGGTATATTATTGTTATTTAAATTCATTTTGAACGTATTGCTCCAAAATCGTAGGTATTTGATTTTAACGGGAGTAAAGATAGTATTTGATAAACAAACATTTTAAAGTTACTTGATAATCTATGTTGTTTGATATTTTAAAATGAATAAACAACGCCATGTATGCCATCTAATTCTGTGCCAAAAATAGATTGTGATATGTAATGATATAAAATAACAAAATAGCAAACATAACAAACAACAATCTGACAGAAAATAGTTATGTTAGTTTGTTTGTTATCACAAAATGGTATAAAAGGGTTACAATTGTAAAGACATTAACGGTAAAATTGTCTTATTATTTAAATTATTGTGTTTTTCTGACTCAAAATATTCATAACCTTAAATTTAAAGTTCATGTACTTGTGCACGTATTTTTAATTTTATTTGTTGTGTGCTTTTTNTTGTATGAAAATTTAGTATGTTCAAAAATGCCTGTTAGCAGGTTAGATAAAGTTTATCGAAAAATTCTATTATCAAAATTTTTTACACGAGGATGGGGTAGTCCTGATAATTTGGCTAGGTAAGTAAATATTTTGCGCACTGCTTACCGTTATTTTAATTTTAATTTTTGCCGAACAGGTTATTTAAATTTAGAAAAATTGTTTCGAACAGAGAAACTTGTTTTAAATTGGTCCCAAGTGATTATCCTATCACAATTCTATCAGTAAGTACTTAGTAATAGTAAGGGTTTTTATGTAGGTTGTGTATAATTTACGTTAACATATTTTAGGAACAATCTTGGAATGATTGTAAAATTTTAGAGGGTAAATTTGATTCTCCTTTAGCAAATTATTTACCAGAAGTAGTCCCGAATGAGGTTAAAACTGCCTATTTTCAAGTAATACTACCAAAACAATGGAAATATAGTTCTGCAAGACCTGTTTGTATACATTTAGCAGGCACAGGCGATCATGTAAGAAATTCAAACATTCTAACACACACATGTATCATTAGATATTTTTATAACTAAATTAATAAATATTTAAGTACTTTTGGAGAAGAAGAAATGTAATGGCTAAACCACTTCTCAAGGCTGGAATAGGAGCCATAATATTAGAAAATCCTTTTTATGGATATAGAAAACCAAAAGATCAAATACGATCAAGTTTACACAATGTCTCCGATATATTTGTAATGGGAGGTTGTTTAATTTTGGAATGTTTAGCTTTACTTCATTGGTGTGAAAAAATGGGTTTTGGACCTTTAGGGGTATCAGGATTATCAATGGGAGGACATGTATGAGTTGAAATCATTTCTTTACCATTTTTTAATTTTTTTTGGTCACATTGTAGATGGCTTCTTTAGCAGCTACAAATTGGCCTAAACCTTTAGTGCTAGTTCCTTGCCTTTCATGGTCCACTGCATCTTCTGTCTTTACAGAGGTAAAAACGAAATTTTATTTTTTAACATTAAGTTAAAATTAAGTGCATATGTATATTTACAATTTGGCTTGTGCTATTAATAATATTCGAAGTTAAGTAAAGGTTGGTTTAATTAAAACAGAATAATGTAAAATTCTCTTTTAGGGGGTGATGAGTGAAGCTATTGACTGGGAGCTTCTTGAAGAACAGTTTCGAACAAACTCTCGTTACTCGGAAGAATTGTCGAAAATGTGCAAAATATTAAGCAATCCTTTTAGAGGTAAGGATTTTTAAAATTTTGTCTTTTGATAAGTATACACTTCAAAACTTCAGATATTGAACTAACGCCAATTAGAAACATTTCCAAAGAAAGTTTGACTCCATACGAACTCCTTTCATTCTTACACACTGCCAAAGCAAATTATTCCGGCTTTGAAAATAAAGCAACTAAAGAAAATTTAGTGTGGAATTTGGTTCCTTCTCGTGATTTGAATGAATTAAAATCATTTATTCATGTCCAAGTTCCCGAAAGCTTATCGAGATCAAATAAATGGGAAAAGGAAGCTATTTGGTTTATGAAAGGAATGATGGATGAATGCACTCATCTAAAGAATTTTTCCGTCCCTTTCGATACATCGTTAATTATAGCACTGTGTGCTATATCAGATGGTTATGTTCCTAGAGAGGGCTGTTCTAAACTTGAAGACATATGGCCAGGGGCAACAGTTAGATATTTAAATACTGGTCATGTTGGAGCATACATTTGGTATTTAAAAGAATTTAGGTAACAATTAAAATTAAAAACCTTTTGTTAGACAAAATACAAGCTAATGTTCTTGTTTTATTACAGAAAAGCAATAGTAGAAGCTTTTGAAAAGGCTATTATTAAAATGGCAGCAAAAATTGATCTTTTATAAATTTAATACGTTTATTTAATAAAATTAACAATATACAGTTAACATAAATAAAATTGATTACGATCAATAAAGTGCCTTATATAGGTTCTAATGTACAAAATGTCCTATAAACAACTTGTGATACTTTTTTAAATGATGAATAAAAAAATTTAAGTTCTTTCGGTATTTTCCTTTCCTGAAACGCACAACAGAAATAATTGGGACTGTATTGATGTTTTACACACATCTAATATTCCGAAAATTCCGGGATTGTTTTATTTACAGTAAATTTAGTTTTCGTAAACCCGTTTGTGGTAGTCAATGATTTTTTTAACATTTTATGTAAATTCAAGTTCCAGAAGTCTTATATATATAAGTATAGCGATGTACAATGGGTTGACTAAGCCATTTGTTTATTGGTAAAAAATAAAGGTGATAACATTAAGAGCTCTTGTAATGCATATTTACATATATATATACATATCTGTTGTTAAAATATCTATTATACATGTCATTGTCCCAGACCGCTTTGAAGTGCTTATGATCACGTGAGATTGACGTCAGACGTGTGCATAATTAAAAAAAATCGTAGTTTTCTTTCGATGTTGCCAAGTCAACGTTTAAATAGAAATTTTAATTTTAATAAAAAATGTGGAAATAATTATCTAAGATTAGGACCAAAGGTATGAATACGTATTTCTGTAAATAAATAAAAAAACAAACGTTCGATTTATAAAAGAAAAACCAATTGTTTTAATTTATTTACACGTGCTAATATATGTTCTGCAGTCTATCCCTGTATCTTTTTGTTGGTTATTTAATAAGTTAGTACTCTAGATTTTTGGCTGTTACTGTTAGTTATTTCAACTAGGTGAATATTTTCGGATTATTATGGTTTTACATTCATCACTGCAATGATGCAAATTGAATGATAAGCTATACAAAAACATATATGACAACCATGTAAGAGCGCTGTTAGTGTTGACTGTTGTCAAGTCACGTAGCTGATGTCAGAGAGGTAGATTTTGCGTATGGAGTTTTGTGAGTATTTTTGGAGCAGTAACAACAGTATTTATTAGTAGTGAATTTGAGTATCTGAAGTGATTACATTCTCAAATAAAGAAATAGACGATGTCATCCTCAAAATCGAGCGTAGACGATCTTCTTGGGGGTAAATCTCTTTTATTTACATTCACCTATTTGTCAAGTTGATGTTACAAAAAATTAAACGCATATGATAATACAATATAAACATAAAATTGTTCCTGTTTTAATTAATGCTACTAAACAGTCAGAATATCGTTTGAAAGATAACATTAACATGATTTTATTAATGTTCTGCACTTGTTATAAATATTTAATGTATTTATTTTCTTTTAATTATTGTTTAAGTTTGGAATTTCATTTGCTATTATTAAAAAAATGATAACGTCACAGAAAATAACCTTATATACTAATAATCTTACTATTTTTTGCTTAAATCGCAGTTTTGTTTATATTTAAATTCTCGTTATTTTTACGACGTTTTTAAATTCAAACTATCAATAGTCCATTTTTTATAAAACATAATATTTAATTAGTATTTTTTATAAATTTCTTTGTTATTGGATTCTAATTCTATGTTCTAAATAGTTATAAAACTTGTAGTCTATTTTTGTGATAAATATATTGAAAGAACAATAGAATTAAACAAGTTTTTATAAAGTTATTATTAACATTGATTCATGTAAATTACTTTTAAATACAATGGAAAATAAATACTGAGGCCATTGTATTTTTAATTATATTGTGTAATAAATGGTTTCCCAAAAGAATATGATTTTGTATTGTTAACTGTAGTGTTAAACATATAAATGCAAATTTGCAGAATCTTGGGTTGATGTTACTACAACACCAACCTGCGGATCACAAGGGGGTGGAACTCCAGGATCTGTAACTCCTCAAATTAATGCAGAAGAGTACTTACGTCTCCTACGTGAAGCTCAACGGGAATCGAATCAATCATCAGCTAGGGTTTCTTTAGCTGGCTCTAGAAGGGAATCACCTAGAAGCAGCCCTAAATCACCACCGAATAGTCCCGTCCAGGGGACTCCACTTATTATGGAATGGCAGTCATACTATCTAAACACTGAACCAAAAGATGTAAGAATTTTCACATTTTCACATAATTGCATTGATGACATTTTAGTCATAGTTATCTTTGCTTGATGATACCTTGGTTGGAGCTATCTTTCTAACATGCTGTGAAAAGCATTCTAAGAACTGGGTCCCTACTAATAATAATAAGCCTTCAAATTTTCTATTGAAAAGGCAGCTCAAACTAGGAGATCACTTAGGGAGGAGACTTATAAATAATTTATTTATTTTTTTCTAAATAAGACTAAATTAATTTAAATTTAATTTAGGATGCAGACTTATTTAGTGATTGGAGCAGTCGCCCTGATCAATTACCGCCGAAGAATTGGAGTTTCCGCCATCCAAAGAGGGACGTCCTCAGTATTCGTTATGCAAGAGTGGGAAATAGTAGCATATTTTCGCGAAAAGGTCTTTGCACTTTGTTTTTAACCAATTTGATTTCACTTCTCCTAGGCACTGGAGTAGGTCTGTGGCTAAGTAGATACGGCCTGTTCGTTAGCGCTAAAGTGCGCTAGAAGCTAACTCACATTTCGTGCCACATAATTATATAATACAATAGATAAAGCATCTGCACGATTTTATATAATTAATTAATGATAATAATAATACAACTGTGTATTTCGACATGTCAACAAGTACGTGAACGAAATAATTGATTTTTGTACTATTTTATAGGACTTAAAGTAAAATATATTTTATTTAATAACAAATTTTTTAATAAACCTAACTAATGTAGACAAAGTACAGAATATATGCTTTTTTGTTTTTTTTTTTTTAGTTTATTGTAGCTCGAAATCTATTTTATTAATCGTAAGTTATTAAATGTCGTTAGGCCCTTATGTTATCTCTCTATATAATATATAGAATATATAAGTACATATGTGTATAATTTAATGTGTACAAAAGCAGTGTAAATGAAGAGTTTATAAATGGATAAAGTTATTAACGGAAAGAACCAAGCTGTGATGAAGAATTCGTCCTTTATGCTGCTTATTGTCACAATCAAAATCAGAATAGACATTTGTTTGAATTAATCACTATTAAATTTTTTAAGTAAATTGTGCTTTTTTTGTACTGTCCCAATTCTTACTATTTAGCATAGAAACGACATTGATAGGATTAACATTACATTTTTTATTTTTCACGATATGAAATGCAAACCATTCTTATTTAAATACAATTGCTTCTTGGCAATTTCAGCATATTTAGGTAATTGAGAAGAAGAAGTATGAGTATACGATTTGTAAAACCGCTTTATATTAAAATATTCTTATCACCACGTTTGTAAGTGAAAGTCGTTTTTGCAACACCATTTACTGTGGAACTTGGTCATAACATCAGTCATAACGACAACTGTGATGAAACGATAATTTTTTATAATTCTGTAAACCTACTGTTCAAACCAACGCTAAAAATCTGTAACAACTGCAATAAATTATGGTCTAATGTATTTTTGTTGTTACAAATACTTGAAATGGTTGTAGTATTGCCGATACTTTCGTCAGTTGATATATATGGCATAGTCAGTGCAAAATGTGTTTTCGAAATTATTCAATTATATATTGTTAGCTACGTATATTGTGTGTATTTCTGTTAATAACGACAATCGGTTATTACGTTAAATTATCGTTTGTCGCTAGAGTGGCTGTATAACCAAGTTGTGCTATACATATTATATTTATATTAATATGCTTACATATAAAAAATTAAAAAACACTGCTCTCAAGCATCTTTGGTTATTTTATTAACTAAAAAGTAAGTGTAAACGAATTGCAATATATATAAAACTTTATATACGTATAAAATATTGTAATATTAATGGAATTGAGGTTGCTTCTTAGTAATGGGCACTAAACGTTCCCTGCGGCGTTTCGGAATCCTTCTTCCAATGTGAAGAAGTACAGGACCAGATCGAATTTTTTTAAATACCCCTATAGCCTCTTTATGAGAAAGACCATGAAGCGGTTTACTATTCACAGCTAATATTTCATCACCTAAAAAAAGAAAGGTAATACACTGGTGTACTGGAGGTTCGATAAAATAATTTACCCTCTTTTAACGTCCCATTGTCAGCAGCTTGTCCATTTGGGAAAATAGTCTTTACGTATATACCAATACTACCTTTAGGAGAGTCAGTACCTCCTACAATGCTAAATCCTAAAGCTTTGTAACCTGGGCCTTTATTAAAGGTAACTTGACATATTGTAAAGGAACTACCACCACCCCTAGGTAGCGTACAAAATTTGCTCTCTTCTTCCTCCTCTTCTAACTCTTCTAACAGCTCCTACGCAATAAAATTCATGGATTATTTTTATATTTTGTTCGTTAATAAACCACTCTGTGTACGCATATATTTTTAGAAGTTTTTAAAATAAGTATATTAATAGATGTGACGTTCATATTTTTTTTATAGTAATTCATATTTTTGCATGGTTATTTTTGTTTTCTCATAATTTAAATGGTTTTTAGTTTAATTTGGAATATTTCTTTCTGTGATTTTTCAAGTTACTACTTCCGACCTATGTTCTTTGCAAAAGTAGCATTTTTTAATTACACCGGTATAGTACCTGTCTGTTTATTCGTCCGTAGTCCTTGTTGGTGTGAACTTCCTGCCTTTGTTCAGAATTAACAATTCCGTAGTAACTGTTGGAGGTAACGACTTTGGACGTTTTAGCGTTGTCTTTGGCATTAGAATTGTTATCGTTGTTTATTGTGGCGGGCGAATGGGATCTTGTACGTTCTCTTAATTTCCCACTTACTAACTTAGCCTTTGGTATTTTGCTTACATTATGACCCGTGACAGATGGTTTTTTAGCCCCACCATTATTGACCGGAAGTACATGTTCATAAGCTATAGAAGACGGACCTGAGTCTACTTCGTGTCGTTGGGACTGCTGACCGGCCGACTTCTTGGTCATTAAACCATCAGCCATCGACCATCTTCTACTTGGAGACTTTGTTGTCTTGTTTTTCCATGGTGGATCGTCATAGTCCGGCTCTGGCTCAAAAGGAAGGGAGTCGTAGCCCTGACTTTCATAGCTGTGATAACCATTATCAATTTTTTGAATTAAAATTTCGTGTGGATCGTAGTCTGAATATCTGTACACAAAAGAAAACAAAAATTGAATGTATTATAATGATACCTAGAAGGGGAATTTCAAAAACCTTGTGCGAGGTCTGCTTCGATGTATTTCTTTTGGCCGAGAAGGTTCATCACAGACAAAATTAGACGGATTACGATTAGGACCAATACTAGGAACCCTTTCGTTAGGTGAAGGAACATAAAATGTAGGCTTTTCTTCAGTAGGGCTGCTGAATACTTCTTGGACGGATAGGGCGCGTCTTTTTCTTAAGCCGACATGAATTCTGTTTAATTTGGAACGTAGTAATTCTTGAACACTTCCTGCCTTTTTACCAGGAAGACGTAACGATGATGAAGTGTGTGGGGTACTGACTAGAATACGTGGATTGCTGTTGCTGTCATCCAAAAGAGCATCCCGTGATTGTTCAGGGGTACTTTGGGCGCTAGGAGTTCTTAAAGACGCGCAACATTTTCGAAGACGTCGCCACCTTTGCGAAATAGTGCCGTTCCAGCTACTAAAATCTGTTAAACATAATAAATATACTTTAAATACAACAGCATAACAAACAAAAAATAAATATAAAACGTATAAAACGAAAGATGGCAATTTCTAATTACAATAGAAAAGACTAGGTCAACGTGGTCACCTAAAGTTACGTACTTTAATGGAAATCTGATGTATTTAAAACTGCTATGTGTTTCCTTTAATAAAAAAAAAACAAAAAACGAAAATGGTGTTGTATATTGAATTTCTTTCCCACGTTTGAATACAATGAAAACTACTTATTCGCTTGTAACTGTACATAACTGCTGCATACGATAGGTCCGTTTGGACAAACAACTTAAACACTATTTTTTTTTTTTTCTACTTCAAATAGAAGACACTGCTTCTATTCTCATATTATTAAAATAAAATTGTTGTAGGTGTATTTATACATTACAATAGGTATACTACTGCAAATTATAAGAAGGTTCTTACAAAAAAAGCTAAGAAAAATCATATCTAGGTACATATCGGATTAGAAGGAATTTATTCTTTTATAATTAGATGAGTATATATTAGAACAAAACAATAATTCATTTTATGTTATATAATATATTATTGCAATAGTTGAATACTTTTCNTGGTAATTTTCAGAACTGTGATGCATACAAATAAAATTAAAAAAACTATTATATATCTACTTTTAATTTTTTTACACTCTGATTACATGGCAGTAATTTTTTATAAATAGATAAATATTAAAACGAAAAGGCAAAGTATTTTAAGTATATATTATAAGAAGTGCATATTATTGCAAATGTTAAATTCGTTTCACTTAAGAAAAATAGAAAAGTGTACTTTAACTTTATCAAAAAAATTTTTAAAACTATGATACCTACATATAAAGTCATAGGTGCGCAAGTAAGTACCTAGAATACAGAAATTATGTGCAATCGTGAAAATAAGATCGTTGTTGTTCATGAGTTAAAGTGTCTTGTGTTAAATAACTGTTCGCTTACCAATGTCATTAAATGGTTCACAGAGGATCATACTAATCGCAAAAAAAAATAAGTGGCACAAAATAAACTAGAAATAAGTGGACATTCGGACATTAAACACGTTAATCAACATATACAGGAGGACGACTAAACTTGACTTGCTGTGCTATGTATGGCATTAGCAGTCGATACAGCTTGCTGAACATAAACAGTAATTCAGGACCGTAATCACACTAAAGTCAATAGAGACGACGACAAAAGGGATATTTAAGTGGAACAGATAAAAGAAAACAAAGATAAGACTGTTTGAGCAGACACAGGCACAACACTTTTCAAATGTGGCCACTTCTTAAGACTTATCTCTGGTGTATGTTACCATCAGCGTTAAAATTACATTAAACGTCCCGTCTGGTATTTAATTTCTATTTATAAAATATTTCTTTTAATAATA
>NW_020438858.1:57572-75941 GCF_000699045.2 Agrilus planipennis | reverse complement strand
TTTCTTTTAATAATATACAATTTTTAAATATAATCATTTCGAAGGTGGAAAAAAATACGAAAAAACTTTCTATCTAATGAATAATTAATGAAGAAAAATATCGTATATGATTACAATGGTACCATAACCGGAAAGGCTTTAATAATAGCGTAGCATCCATTATAAAAAGTACAACTATCTCACTCACATACTACTTCTACAACTCATGTTTCTCACTATTAAGTAAAAAAAGGAATATTATCCGTTGTGAGAAACAGAGGAAATATAAAATAATAATCTCGAAGACTATTTTCTTCGTTTTCATGAAAAAACAAGAAAAATGTTTAATAATAAAATTCATTAAATTATTTATTACACTTACGTAATCTTTGCCGTGCAATGAATCAATGCAAAATAATTACCATCAATTAAAAATCTATTTAAAAAACGTTTTAAAAGGTGTCATTCTCATTATAATCATGGATTTGGCAACACGTTAAAATGTTCGACGTTTTGTAATATACGATAATTGCTCTTCGTGCTGTGTTTATTGCACAATCCAAAAAGTGCCTCCACTTCAAATAAAATTGACGTTGTATAAATTAATACTCCAAATAAAGAAATAATTATTTTGGAATGTGATGTAGGTGGTCGTAATAGAAATCGGAGGCTTTCTCTACATGTTTATTTTGAGTATTACAAGAACATTAAGCAATTTTGAATGTTGTAGGTTAGAAATGATTCAATAGCTATTTAAAAAAAATATGTTTTAAATGAGGCACCAAGAGTGTGTAATATTTTACACTTCCTAAATGAGATATAAATAATTTTACTCCAATAAATACGCATTTACAAAGAAATTAATCAGGTCAAAAATAGGGATTTGGACACTAAATATAGCCTGCAATTTATATAAAATATTATTGTAAAATATTCGGTAAAATAAAATTTTTTATACGGTAGATAATTTTTACGATTAATATTTAAATCAAAAAACAAAAGTAACTAAGGACGTATTTTAACGTTTTGAACATGTTGTAGATAAAAATTTAGTATAAAAAGTTGGCCATATACTGCCTATACTTTGATAAATAAGTAAAAACAAAAAATTAATAAAAACATTAAATTATAAANTATAATTTTTTTTTATTTTATTTGATTAAACCCTAAAATTTTAAAACTTAATTCGAAGTAGTTTCTGAAATATTTTAATGGACCGTCACTGTAAGACACCCTGTATAAGTATAAATAGTATTAATTCTGGTATGGATTCCGTTTGTGAAAGCCCATATTCTTTTCTTTAGAGGTACTTTTTGGGAACAAAAAATAATTATTTCAAATACCTATGAGCTTACTAGAAAATTTAATTGTTCATCAATAATATTTTTATTTCACAAAAAAACAGTACTTACAACGCTACAACTAGCGATGTGCAAAATAGTTTTTTAAAAGTATTTAAATACAAAATGCAAACACTTTTTGATGTGTTATTTCAAATGTAAATTACAAAATAGATTTCCTTTTTGTGTAGTACACCTATTTAATTTTCTACATTTACTTAATGTTTCCACTATATCACCAGCTGCGAAGATTAAGTATGATTCATATTTTTCTGTTTGAAGTGATTGATATATAGTTCTTCTATTTTTTTATATTATTGTTTCTTCAGTTCAGCAACAAATAATTCTTCTACATGCTTCCTTATTTGAATTTATGACCTGTTTTAATTTAAAAAAAGAGACACTGATGCCAAAATAGTTTGTTTAAAGTGAAAGATCAGAGCCAAAATAGTGTTGCAAATAATTTTACTGATGTAAAATCACCATCAATCAGTTTTTATTAAAATACTTACAATCCCATTTTGTTTCTGATCTTTTGCATATTTTATTTAGAGAAAGAAACGGAATCCATAGTTTCTTTAGCTTTGGGTTCATTTAATAATTGAAGTTTTTCGAATCGTTTTCTAAGAATTTTGGTTTATAGACATTTATTGGCACACCGTAATATTTTATAGTTTTTAGTTTTACACAATTGGCGTATATCAATTCGATATTGTTTTGCGGGCTATTTTGTCGTAATTCATAGAATTTTGTAGTTCCTTGTTAAAAATACGGTAAGTAGTGATTTGACAGATGCTGATATCAATTTGGAAGTTCAAAATTCCATGGATCATGACAATGAACGCGGAAAACAATATCGACACAATATTTTAGATCATCCATTTTTAAGGAGTTTAGAATGTTTTGGGCTCTCTTCAGTTAATTTTTTAAGCTTCTATTACCTTCAATGGCCAATGTGAGCAACTTTCATTGATAATAATCTTTTATGATATTTGATTGGTGATACTAGCAAAATTTTTAACGGAAAAAATGTATTTTGCATTTTAAAAATAGAAAATACATTCGGAAAAGTTTTAAATGCAAGATATAAATAGGTATTTTTTTATATTTGAATTTTTAAAAACAAGTATTTCAAATAAATTAAATCTCTGCCTATTTGAAAGATATTATTAGTGGTCCCGGTTCCTCCACCAAAAATTAGAATCAACGTCCTATCGTAATGAAATAATTTATGTATTTATTGCATGTAGACAATAATAATTTGGGATTTTAGCTAATTGCGTAAAAAATATGTACTTGCTTATAGTTACTTACTTGCAGAAACAAAAAAATTAATTTTTGTTTGCCTTCGATTTGACATACTTATTTTAAGCCGAAATTTGTACCTGAATTTTTTGTATTTCATTCTCACACATATTCGGTATCTGTTCATTTTTCAGATTACAGTGAACACTTTGAAACGACGGTTTAAAGTCAACTGAGAAATAACACAGTTTCTATTGGCATTTGATCATAACAAAACAAGACCTATTCTTTCGCTGTTTATATCACGATATTCCATAACAATACAAAAAAAAATTCAATTGTGTATCACGACTCATTTGTAAGTAAAAGCCCGATATGGGTTTCGTAATTGAATAATGAAATGGTTAGTGATTTTTTTTATTCTTCTTCTTCTTCTTCGATTTTGTAATGTTCTTGCAATGTAACAAAATAATTTGAATACGGTTCTGTAAAATAACTTAAGTATTGTCTTGTATTTGATGAGATCACTTGGCCAGGTTTCAGTAGGTTGTAAAACAATAATTATATCTGCTACCTTTATGTATAAGTGCGGTATTGCAGAACAATACATGCATCACGTTTACTTGGTTTGGTATATATATGTATGCATATTATTTAAACGTGTACGTATGCTTATCGTAGTACTTACTGTATTACAATACATGTGTACATTTAAACTTAAATTACAAGGACTATTTATCATACATACGTAACTCTAAACTTGTAATAGTTTATCTCATCGATATACAGGGTGTCTATTGAACTTATTCTTATTTTTAAATAGGTAAAACGGATTAGTTTTTTGTATGGTGCTTTGTTTGTACTACGGAAAACATCTGTGTTTCATTATGACAAATAGCTATTTTCTTGGCAATTACGAAGCTAAAATTGTTTGTTTATCGTAATTCTAAACTCATTATCTTATTCTAATAGAAATGCAGCAAATGCTCCTTACAAGTTACAATGCGCTAAAAATATAACTAAATGATAATTTTAAGACGCATTAGAGGACAACGAACTCCGAGTTTAAATAAACGAATCATGAAGTTAATGAAAAATGCGTTCAACTGCTCTAAGTGAATAAAACAGAGTAAGGTGTGTTTCCAGAAATAAAAATAGGACTTTTTTCTGAAAGCAAACCAAAACACTGTACTTATTTACAAAAGATCTATAAGTCTAACGCAAAACGTTACTATATTTTTGGTATTCTACGATACAAATTTAATAGAAAATATGCCTCTTATTTATTGTACATATGCATACAGTAATAGTGCAGCAACAAAATACATTTTATGGCACGATTGGCATTCGCCTAATTTAATAAAAGAAATTTTAATTAACTTACATAACTGTGTTGCCTTTTTTCAAAAGTTGTCACTGAATCATCGCGAATATATTTTAGTATAAGTTAATTTTAATTAAGTGTACTCACATTCTTCATTATATGTACACAGTGGCGGCACGTGAATTTTGACCGTATGTTTCCAAAAACATAAAAGAATCCTCTGCTTACATTTAATACTTGTTTTGTTCGTTTAAGCACATTAATTGACGTAATAAATCATTTATTAAAGAAGAAATCTACTGACTACAATTGCAGCCATATGCTGAAGGCACAAATTCTCGTCAAAATCACATACAATATGTTGTCAACACATTATCATTACTGCCACATATTGATGAATGAGAACTAAATAAAACCTTGATTCGGGCACTTCTAGTAAAGCATTTTTGGTAATAGGTATGAATAAGAAAATTTAAATTTTTTAAATGTTTCAATTCTAAAATAATAATTACAAACGAAATTACAACAGTACAATGTAATTCTATACATATAGGTACCTAAGTAAATGTTTAAGTATCTTATAATTTGTTATTAACAAAAATTAGGCACTCTGGGGTTAGGTAGTTCTAATGGGCAAGCCGCCGCTGAACATACATACATTTACTGTACGCATCCTGAATAGTTGTATGACCAAATTGAAGACGTGACAAGACGTTTAAGGAAGAAACATAGTAGGGTGTGCATACGTATGTGGTTATAACGGATTACTATATAAAAATGACACATTTATGTACCTACATACAATTAGAAAAAATGGTAATAATAAATTAATAAAAATCATCGAACCGAAGTCGGATTTTTATGATTCGGAAACTCACTGTTTTATATTTATTTAAATAAGAACAAATGCATATTTTGGAGTGTAATAATATGTAATACGTATGTAACTAATAACAGTTTATAACAACATACCTAGGTATATTCCTTCTCCAATAATGTTGCAATGTTAACAAGAAACATTATTTCCGCTAAATAAATAAATAAATCTTAATGAATACCTATTAAAACATCTGAGGTGCGCTCTAATTAACTTTCAGTTACAAGCCTCCAGCAGACATATTTTCATTTAGTCTATTATCTCTTTTGAAAAATTTCATGAGTAATGTTGCTAAACACTTTTAATTATTTTTCGTCAAAAGCATTTATATTATCTATCTAATTAATACCGGAAAAATTATGTCGCCACTTCCCAATTATTTATGGCGCACAATTAACTTTACATTAACATTGTACTACTACGTATACATATTATTTGTATATATATATACACGTTTATTATGGATCGATCGAAAATTAGTCAATATAAGTAAAGAAAAGTTATGTGCATGTAATTTAGATATTCTACATCTAATTATCAAGCAAAGTTTTTAGTTTTCATTTAATATAATTGATAGAGATCTTTCAAACTTTGTGAAGCTTGCACTTTACAAATAGAAAGCTCAGAAAAGTATTTAAATGCAAGATGTAAATAGATATTTTTTCATATTTGCATTTTGGATCTTTGATACTTTGTGAAGCTTCATTATAACTTGATTTTTTATTATTTTTCTAACTTTTCTGTATATGTTATAAATAAAACACTATTTATTGTTAGTTCGACTAGTTTCGTCTTTATTTTATTACGATATTTTCAATACTTTTCATATCTTAGATACTAGAAGCAGGTAAGATGTTGAAATAGTGATCCTTAATAAACAAACAAGTTCAAAAACATGTGGCTTTAAGCTTAAAGGACACTGGGGCCGCCCAGGATGTGAAGTGACTCTTCTTGTCTCCAAAAGGGAACTCATGATTAATAAGAATGGTAATCGTTTACATGTGTAAGAGCTTAAGTGGTTCAATTTACGATTTTTATGAGTAGCTACCTATCTACCATCAAACAGTAGCACATTAAACCGAAATAGTGTACAAAACTATTTTTTTATGATATTTATGGGTAGGGATAAGTAGTCGAATTTTCTAACGCATACTGTACAGAGTGTTGCAACATACATAGATAGAGACGTAGGTACAGAAGCAATTAGGTTTTAAACTTATAAATATGCGTATTTTAAACGTAACATCTCTCGATATCAGTTAAAGGGTCACTGAATTTGATAGCATGTGTTTACACATAAATAAATACCTTATCGACATTAAATGATTCAGATTTATAAAGGAAATATAATATTCTACATAATTGTATATAAATGGATGTAAGTAAATAACGATAACAAAGGTAACACCTTACATGCATGAAAGTATTTTTTTTTGCTGTAAAATATGATAAATTGTTTTATTTTATGTTTTTTCGTCGACTTACGATTGCAAAATTCGTTTTCATAGAAGTCCTTTTATTTTAAAGGAATAATAGATGCATTGCCTATGTCTATCCTAAAGACCCCTTCTATCTATTGGTGAAAGAGCTTTTGATATTGGATGAGTAATTTCGGAGATCCAAACACCAAACAGATTTTACCTCTTTATAATATTTGTATAGATGAAGTTTTTTACAGATTGTACAACAGCAAATCTTGCATAAAAATTAGTAATACGTTAAAACAGTAGTACAGATTTGACATTTTTTCTATAAATATAGTTTGTTACAGCACAGCAGTTCCAATAAGTAAAATTTTACCGCTGCATTTTCGACCTTGCTCTTTCTCAAAAATTACTACCTACCACCCACTCTCTCAATTCGTTTCGGCTTTCATATTTTTTTTTTATTATAACAGAGGAAAGCACATGCCTAATACCCATAAACCATTTATATAATAGGCATGAAAGGGCAGTTATGCTATACAGGATGATAATTATTTTTATCTCTTATGTATGTAAGCCCGCATTGTATTTAAGTTTTTTATTGTTTTGAGAATGACAGTAAAATGGTAATGTCGAAGTATTTCAAGAAAAAAAGTTAAACTTATGTTTATAAATATGAAATACATAAACGCTAAATAATGATGATATTAACATTGACCTTATTTACGTATATATGAACATTCTTTTTGTCTTTTTTTATTCATTTAACTGAAAAATATCAATGGCAACGTTGATACTTAATATTAAAATGATATTTATTTCTT
Source organism: Agrilus planipennis (assembly GCF_000699045.2). Lineage (NCBI taxonomy): Eukaryota > Metazoa > Arthropoda > Insecta > Coleoptera > Buprestidae > Agrilus > Agrilus planipennis. The sequence continues at coordinate 68,928 of NW_020438858.1, read as the reverse complement.
GTATCTTTCTAAATAGTTTCATGAACAGCATAGGTAAAACCGTAAAAATGCGAATAAGTATGTACGTACTTTGTTTAGAAACGTCGTTGAATTAGTTAGTTTATGATTAAACTATAAAAAATATTATTAGCTAATACCTACTGCGTTAATATTCAATGGTACTACATACGCAAGTAAACATAAAAGAGATGTTACCTTTGTTGTTTTCTTGGACGTCACATACAGCGGCAGATTCGAAATTATTTACTTCAATACTATGACGCAAGGGAAAAATTCGCACAAGTTGGGGAGAATTTTCAACGCCGGTCACACCCTGCGTATTCAGCATCTTTCGCGCAGGCTCTGTCGTTGTCTGGCCAAAAAGGACCATCTTGATATCGAAGCAATTACACTAAATTATTTTTTCTCCGTGATAAAATACATTTCGATTAGAATTAGTTGATTAAATAGAGATATCGGCTAGTTTACGCGCGTTAAGTATATAATAATACGGAAAGTAGTTCCGTAAGTAAACTATTTTCTCTTAACACGCCAAAAACGAAAAAATTTTAGCATTCCCGTCCCGTTGTGATAAGCATGCAACATTTGAGCGATATAAACCGAACTCTACCGCTCTTTGCTCTTTCTGCTGAGCGCAAAGCGTCGTGAATGAGGTAGTGGTACAAAATACGACGCTGCCGTCCTGAGAGAGAGAGGGGAATTGAACTGCAGGGTGCCCGAAATAAACGGAAGGGTAGCCTTTTCAGAGAACTTCGTTCCGCCAAACAAATTTATTCTTTCAAAGCTTATTTTTCGTTATTTTTTGCTTTTCGATGGGGTTGAATAGTTTATTGGTGTTTTTTGCATCAATAATAAAAAATTAGATTATTCCAGGAAAACGAAAAATACATATTAATGAAACAAAAGTATTGAAAAATTATAATTTATTTAACATAACAATAGAACAAACAATATCAACAAATAATTTAATTTAATCGCCGTTTTGGGAAGGTTCATGTTTAATTTTTTTATTTAAAGCTTCAATGTTGAGCTGACCGCCCCAAAATGGTACCAACATTGTCTTTTCTTTGGCTAAGCTGTCTTGATAGGAATTCAAAGCGGTATTGATGACCGATGTTTTATTGGCCCTAACAATAGTATAATGATGTTGAATTCTTGGGCTAAGCCATTCCATAGTTTTCACAAATGATTCTGCTGTAGGCACCATAGCGTCTGCCAAACCTATATTTAGACAATCAACAGCTCTAAAGACCTTGCTTGTCAACAACATATCTAACGCCTTCCTTTGTCCTATTTTGTTTACCAATCTGCAAAATTATTAATAATTCAATTATTCAATCTCGTACATTTATCAGTGGCGGCTGTTGCATAAGGTCGTAGGGGCGCCTGCCCACTCTAATTCATTTTCTATTAATGGTATAAACTGAAAAACGTTTTGATATTGAAAAGTTATGCGAGTATTAACTACATCGCGATTAGTTCAAGACGTCAATAATTCGGGAAAACACCCATGTGTAGTTGGTCAGCCATTGAAAATCAATATAGTAGGTACTGTGAAGATGAGTTCTGTATTAAATTTAAAATGACCCCACAAGGATTTTCGTAATATTTACCGTTAAACTCATAACCCTAATAAGGGCGTTGTGTAAAAAAAAATAATAAATCTTGGAATGTATGCCATATTGAATTTATAATGATATTAGATTGTACACATACCGGAAATGTATGAAATCTAGGAATTTTATACAATTCCTAGGAAATATATACAATTCCGAGGCTACTTAGGAAATCTATAAAATATTGTTTCACAGATTTTTTAATACACACATATCCTATGAAATGTATACATTTCGTAGGAATTGTATAAAATTCCCATATTGTACTAGGAAACGTATAAAACTAATGCTTTCTGTGAATAAATTAATAAAACACGTTAGTAAATAGAACAAACAGAATATCTCAAAACCCCAACGCCAAAAGACGACACTGTAGTTGTCCGAAGCATTTTTCGGTAACAAAGTTACCTTCTTCAGGGAAGAAAAGTGCTACGGACAACTACTGTGTCGTATTTTGGCTATTCTGTTTGTTCTACAAGAACCGCCAAAGTTTTTCCAATCTTCATACTTCATCATGGCTTCCCGGTCATCGGATTTAAACAGTTCTCTTTTAGGTTTTGTTACCGAAAAGTGCTTCGTACAACTACAGTGTAGTGTTTTGGTGTTGGGGTTTTGAGCTATTCTGTTTGTTCTACAACAACCGCCAAAGTTTTTCCAATCTTCATATCATGTTAGTAAACTGAGAATCAGAGTTATCTGTGTTTACGCGGCTCTAGTGCGATCGCCTGATGGATATGCATTCTTGACGTTATTTTTTGGTTAGGTTAGGTTTGGAGATATATATGCATTAGTGACGTTATTGTATGGTTCTTATATATATATGAAAATGATTAGCATTATCACCTCTACAACATACTAAAAATTCAAGGTCATCGTGTTTGCTGAAACAAAAATAACCTCGTGGTTGTTCGGGCTTTCTGGCTGTCGTCTTTCAAGGTTTATCCTCGACGTTTCGTCGCCAAGTGTGGACGACATCTTCATATTTCTACTGACTACAGCAGCAGTAATATCTCCTGAAGATGTCGTCCGTGCGTGGCGACGAAACGTCGAGGATAAACCTTGAAAGACGATGGACAGAAAGCCCGAACAACCACGACAACATTAACGATGACCGCGAAAGCTTGAACCACATAAAGATAATCTCGACGCATTATTCTAACGTCTCACAGAGCAGGGGCATTATAGAAACTTTAGTCTGTCATACCAACCACACAATGACGTCACCAATGGATATAGGTACATCTTCAAAAAGCCTGCCGTATTGTTGCCTATTTAGTATTACCTGTAATACATTTCCGATTGCTATTTAGGAAATGTGTCTAATATAATTTATTTCACACATTTCCGGGCGATTTTAGGAATCATATACATTTCCTAGGAATTGTATACAATGACGGATTTCATACATTTCCGGTAACACATACAAATACAAAATTTCAAAGGTCTAGTTTATTTATTGAAAACAAATCAGTCAAACCGGTAATTACAACATTTTTTTGGAACAAGGGAGAATAAGTGTTGTACATATAAATTGTTTAATAAAAAACAAAAGATGGAAATTAAATTAATAAGCATTTTAACAAAATTTTAAGGTATAAAATTTGATATATTTGAAATAGGTTCTTATATTATACGATAGAGTTGGCCCCTACTTGGTGAAAGTTCTTACTGTATACGTACACAACGATGATGTGCAGTATTCCCGGTTCATTATATTTGGGTATATCCATATGGTATACTTATACCCGGAAAAGATTTTGTAAAATATACCTTTCTGCAGTTCAGACCATGCCCATTATCGCGTTTACGTAAATCATACCCGAGCACAGTGTTATTCTGTAAAATATGTATACCCGAGTAACTTCGGGGATGCAGAACCAGGCATTGTTGTGATTAATGTTTATAATGGATTCGATATAATTATATCACTAGAGAGAATTTGAGCAACCTAAACTAACTATAAACTGAGGTGCTTAATTTTTTTTTTTTAAAGTGTACATCTTGAAATTTACATTACAGTTAGTTTACGTTACCTTTATTTAAAATTTAATCTCATAGTTATTACGCGTCTAAATGCATGTTTTACAGGATAACATCGCTATCCGGAATACACCAGGTATTGGGATCCGTCAAATGGGAGGAGCCTAAAAACATGGCGCCGATTAGGGAAAATTTATCGTAGTTCCTATAGTGTACCATACAAGTTTTTAAATTACGATAGAATGATAAGTATTGACACAATATGTGATTGGGCTGACATAAAGCCTCGGAAAGGAAATTTCGTTGAAGGTGAGCGTGTTTTTAATGCCAATCACATTATAAAATTCGGAAATAACAAATCCGGAAGCTAGCCTTCAAATTCCGTCAAGTTTACTGCCTACTTTTTACAAACTTCGGATTTAAAAAGTGATTCACGTTATATAATTGGTGAGGTGATTCTGGGTGATTTAAGCAATATCATATCAATGACTTGCACGTGCAAAGCCGATTTAAGAGAACGTTGCAAACACATTATTGCAACTTTGTTGTATTGCAGCAGGTAGGTTCTTAACCTCAAAATACTTATATCGTATCATTAGAATTGTGTTAAATCAATTACACAGGAATAAATAATTTCTCACTTTATAATTTTAGTATGATTCTAGTTTTAAATATTAAGGTTATGGCTGATGGTAAATACTTGCTGAAATATAATCATGTGCATTAAAATGACGTGAACAAATTTTTATTCCGGAATTCACTTCTTTGATACCTACTGCTTTCATCCAAGCTTCTATTAGTTTACTTTTTTCTCTAATTTTCCGAATATATTTTTTACATATATAAAACGGTTAGTTTTTATTGGAAAGTAGTTAATGTAGGTGAAGAGTGAAGATCTATGTCTGAAGTGCTATTGCAGCTTTTCACTGAACATATTAACTTTTTATTTGATTTAACTTTAGAAGAAAACTTCGTCGACTCCATCATCAAAAAAATTTTTACTTTTTTAACGTGTTTTATTATTTTAATAAACAATTTTACAATTTGCGTGCACAGTTCCTATGTAAATTTTTCCCTCATTCGAGTTATAAATTTTGCCACCAGATGGTGTATGCCCATTTGACGGAGCCCAATACAGTGTTTTTTATTTATGACAATTATTACAAATAATAGGTATATCAATGCTAGGAATGTTGCTAATACGAATGTATACGGTATTATCATAAAAGTAAGACAGCTGAAATTCAAGAAAAATAACATACCTAAATATGTCAAAAAAGAAATATAAAGAAATGAAATATAAATTCTTGTGAGTTATCTACATAAAAGGCAGGAAATGAAAGTCCAATCTCACATTCAAGATGATCATTACATTTGTTTTTCGCAATCCTCAGAGGGCAACATAAAAAAAACTTTCTAGTCGATGGGGAGTGAGGTTTAAATCCCCTTAATCCCCACGAGGCTATGCCACTGAAACTTTTTTTACTGTGATGCTATGTCCATGACTGATATTTATCGTACTATTATATAGTACGTCTTAAGATAAATTTGACATTTATAGAAACTTCGGAAGGTTTGGAAAAAGGAACAAAACAACTTACCTTGTAGTTCCACCCCAGACGGGAACTAATCCCATCTTAGCATGAACAAAACCGAATTTAGCATTGTTAGCAACTACAATATAGTCACATGAAACCGCCACTTCAGCACCACCCCCTATAGCAAATCCTTCCAACAATGAAACGCTAATTAGAGGGAGACGCTGAAGACGATTTAAGGTATCTTGCATCCACGTGCTCATATAACTGGCACCCTGTTTGGTACCCGCTGCCCTAACAAAATCTAAATCTGCCCCCGAACAAAAAATATTGTTATGTCCCTGTAAAATAACAGCCTTTCCCGATTTCCACTTTTCAAGCTCTTCAATGCAGTCCCTGAGGTGTACCATCATCTGGCCTGAAATATTCATTTTTGTCTCCATTTCCCCATTTGTATTTATTCCATCAAATAAGATAATAAATTGTAAGTAAAATAAAGTCAAAATATTTACCACTAATGGCGTTTCTTTTTTCGGGATTATTAAGTACAAGAGTTGCTATACCAGTATCCTCATTTTTACTTAAATTTACGTTTCCTTTCCCAAAACCCCATAAATATTTACGAATTTCCTCAAACGAAGGTTGGGAAGAATCTGTACTCATCGAATTTATTAAAAATGTTTGGGTTACAATCTAAAATATATCCGTAATTTTTACCGGTAATAAATTACGACTTGTTACAAGAATATTTCCTACTAGTTGCTATTGTTAGCCGGAAAGCACGTTTAAAACAACTTCCTTTATTTAAAAATTTACAGTTACCCTTTATAACGTCCGTATTGTAAATGTTACTATGCTTGCAAAGTAAAAGTAACACACATCTTTCTATATATAATTAAATTTTAATACAATCTCATCTTAATTATGAAAGTATGAGGTAACGCCACTGTTTCAATAGTACATAACATGGGAAAATTTCATTTCTGTACAAGTAATAAGTATATGGAGCGAAAACGTGCATTTAAGTTATGCTTAAATATTTTTGCATGCAGTACACCAAAAAGGGTTGCCTAAATTACGGTTATAAACTAACCTTTTAAATAATTTCTATTTACATTAATAGAACTGCTCAAATATATTTTTAAATAAGTAGGTAATAGTCGCTAAACATAAACACTAGATTAGTATATAATGTGATTCTTTAAAAATTATATATCAACGTAATATTTTTTTTAATCTTACCTTGCAATTTTTGAAAGTGACAGTAAACTTTGAGCGAATCATTTTGGCATTTAACATGAAATATTTTCCATACCTTTTAAAAGGTTTACAATAATAATTCTAGAGCACTTTATAATCAATTTCTTATCGATTTATTTAAAAATTTTGAATTGTTTATTTGAAAATACATACGTATATTTTCTAACATAACACCTTTGCTTCAAGTAAGTGACACCAGTGACGGCACGTAGAACAATTACTAATATACACCGTTTTAATAAACGTATAATTGTTTTTAATTTTTTATTCTTATCAGGTAATTTCCCATTTAACCTACTAATTTAAGTTCTTATTCCTCAAAAAAATCGAAATTATGTGTAAATAATTTTTATTTATTGAGTTGCTTTGACATTATTATGCGTACTAACTTTTCCATTGGATTTTATTTGAAGTTTTGAGTAATCGAAATAATCCTGAAGAAAATGCAAGAGTTTTACCATCAAATACAGAAGAACAATAAAAATTATCGTAAATATGAAAGCCACGTCCAGAAGATAATAATCCATCCAAATAAGGTCGACACTTTTTGTTCTTAGATGAAAGGCTCCTTTATGTCGAATAACGTATTCTATCCAGAAAAGAGCCGTCTGTAAAGGGCTCAGTGGCCTGTCGTTGTACACTCTAGCTAATGCCTTTGCATTTTTGTGATACGTGTTGTTATCGGTAATAGTTTTAATGGCTCGTTTGATTTTAAATTCATCGATATCGTCGTACTCAATGCCGATTCCTGCTCCTTTAGATTCAAAAAATTGTACATTAAGAACTTGATGGGGTAGGAAAGGGATACCAACGATTGGTACTCCGCAAAAGGCCGCTTCTTGAATACTCATTTGGCCCCCAGGTGTAATAAAAAGTTTCGTTTTTGAATGACATAATATATCAATTTGGGGAAACCACTCCGAAAAGTGGATGTTGTCCGTTGGTTTGAAGCTCCTTAAATCCTGAACATTACCTTTAAACAATACTGTATATGGCAACTGAGATAAAACATGAAGGAGTGATTGTAATTTTTGGTTATCAAATGAACTTAATTTAACGACGGTGCCCATACTAAAATAAATTATTCCATTTGCTGATTTTGCTAAAGTTGCCAATTCCTATATAGTGAATAATGAAAGTTAAATGTAAACTAGTTCTGAACTACGTACGATATTATATGTGCTTACTGGTGTTAAATTCTTTGGATTTTGTATGTGAAGCCCTCCTACTTCTATTAATCCAGGTACTGTAGGCCTAGGATCACTTAAACCAAAATACGAGTTTACCAAAAGTAAACTCATATTAAACGCCAATTGATCTAATGGTGGCAAATCAGTACCGAAGAAATCTCTTGCTCTCATCTCCGATGGAATTGTTGAAATTAAATGATATCTACAAGTAAAGTACGTAATAAAAATCCATGAAGCAAAGGGTAAGGGAGATATACCCTATTTTGGAGAGTACTGTAGCTGTTGCTAATTCAATTTTTTGTCCAATTGTCATATTTTTGTTAAATGGTATAAAATAATTTGAAACATAAGACGGATTGTCAGGATTTCCCATTCTTTCGTCTGCCCAAGGAAGGTGCATACTACTTGTGATTCCTATCACTGGAGCTTTGTACAAATGTGAAAAGCCTAATAAACAATCTGTTCCAAAAACTTCTATCAATATTCCGTCGTACTTTTTCTTCGACTTTCTCAGTATCTGTAGGGCTCTGTGTTGAAGAACTTTTTCACAAACGTCGACACCGTGTGTTCTAAATACGGACCACGCTGACTCAATACGGGTCATTTTGCTTACACTTTCGATTGAAACATTGTTATCAAGCGAAGGAATACTTCCAGAAATATCAATATCATTTATACTAATAAAATTTTAATCAATGTAATTAGTAAGCGTTTTAAACAAATTAAGCAATATAGAGACTTACTTTTTAACTGGAGTTTTTTGAGGATAGTGACTTAATACATCTATCTCATGACCTCTGTCTGCTAAGCCTTTGAAAATCGTTTCGTACATTAAAAAATTACTCCGAATGGGCAAAGGGAACAAGCCTAAAAATTTGAAACCAGTGGTAAAAGGAGAAATATTAATCAGTAGTATTGGTATTATGATTAACATTTGTCTCATCTTGCACTTTTCAGGTAGTCTATTTTAAATTTTGAAAACTGTCTGGAAATTTCAAGCGAATTCGAATAATATAAAGATCATCTTTTCTTTTCTTAATTTAACTAACACCTACTCGTCATTATTATCAATTTGTTCGAGATATTGTCTCTTATAAAGGTGTCGAGTGGGATTTGCGATATAACAACTTAACAACTTTTGTATTACTTACGTATTAATATTATGGTAATTGTAGGGATTTCAGGCATGGAACACAAGAAAGCTAGATAAATAAAAAATAAATTGAATTAACTGTTTAAAAGCCCCGACAATACGTCACAAATTTGTAGGAAAACTTTACCAATAATTGCAACAAAGCTAATCGAGACATTCCAAATAGCATAAAAGAATACCTAAAAAAAGTACAATTCCTGATATTCCATTGGATAGACTCATGTAAAAATTAGTCCAATTTCCAGCTATATAACTTTTTTCTTAGAGTTCTTTTCAGGCTAATTCCATCTTTCTACTGTGCCTAATTTTCGTTTATTTCGTTTAGTTATATTTTTCTAAAACATCCCAAAAAAGTTTTCTCGAAATATAATAGGCTGTCTTAAAATAAGTTTCACACTTTTTTACAATTAGTCTAATTTTTCCTTCAAAGTACATGTTAATTTTATGTAAAATAGTAGGTTCCAGTGTATCTAAAAAAATCTGATACGGGCCTGTAGAGTCGTTCATATATTACGTCACGCCGCGAGTGGAGAGGGGGGCTTGGGATAGCGCCACGGGAAGTGTAACAATGGAGGGAAGGGGAGTTAGTCAGTACACATTTCTGTGTTTTTTTGTGTTTAAACAAATATTATTTTAAAATTGTAATTTTAAAATGATTATATTATTAATAATATATGATCTTAAATCAATCACTAGCGAACATACAACTGTCAGCGTGACGTAACAAGAGGGAGGGGATTTGCATAACGAAATGTGACGAGAGTGGAAATGGTCCAAAAAATAGCAAAAATATTATTATTATATTAAAAATAATATAATATGGACGAGTGGGGCTGTGGTAGCACACTTTTTCTTTGTGCAGTAAGGACTAGAAACTACATCCGCATCGAGCGCGACTTTGGATGGCGAATACTTACATATTTCAGCATTCTTTGGCTAATTTTATGTGTAGTAGATATCAAGGACGTCAAGAAGAAGAAGCAAGGGGGCGGCAGCTGCCCCCCTACAGACTCGAAAAAATTTAATTATAATTCGCGATGCAAACTGGAACGCATACGTATGCCTATGATCAGTGTAATAGCAAACGAAAGTATATATGTATATAAAACCAGTATAAAATAATAATTAAATATTTTTCAAGAAATTCCCAAATTTATTTTTTTCAGACTTTTTGTTTAAACAAACAAACGAACGTTATGATGTTTTCGTCAAATCATATTGTTATTACTATCCATAATTGACTTTCTCAAAACTATATAGCAATGCTATTGTGACCTTCAAATTACAAAATATGTTGAAATCCACAATAAAACCCATTACCAAAGTTTCCTTATGATTGAAGTTAATAAATTTCAGGTACAACAAAGCGATTAATTTCAATTCAAAAAATGTTAATTTGGTTAGAAACAAACAAGTAAAATTAAAAAAAAAAGAAAAAGTAGAGAAAGAGCGAATATAAAGGTAGCAGACGAAAAAGTAGAAGATGTGGCTGATTTTAGGTATCTAGGAAGTCAGATAAGTCAGGGCGGAAGGAGTAGTAGGGATATAAAGCAGAGGTTAGCGCAAGGTCGAGTCGCGTTCAATAATTAGAAGTCATTTCTATGCTCGCGAACTTTTAATTTAGAAATTCGTAAAAGGTTGTTAAAAGTATATGTTTGGTGCGCGGCAATGTATGGGTGCGAAACATGGACGGTAGGCGTTCGAAATGCGTGTTACAAGCGAATAATGGGGATACCGTGGATAGAAATGAAGAGGTATTAGAAAGAATGGGAGAACAGAGGACTCTATGGAAGTAAAAAAAAAATGGACGAGATAGGTTGGTAGGACACCTTCTCAGNAATTAATAAGCATTTTAACAAAATTTTAAGGTATAAAATTTGATATATTTGAAATAGGTTCTTATATTATACGATAGAGTTGGCCCCTACTTGGTGAAAGTTCTTACTGTATACGTACACAACGATGATGTGCAGTATTCCCGGTTCATTATATTTGGGTATATCCATATGGTATACTTATACCCGGAAAAGATTTTGTAAAATATACCTTTCTGCAGTTCAGACCATGCCCATTATCGCGTTTACGTAAATCATACCCGAGCACAGTGTTATTCTGTAAAATATGTATACCCGAGTAACTTCGGGGATGCAGAACCAGGCATTGTTGTGATTAATGTTTATAATGGATTCGATATAATTATATCACTAGAGAGAATTTGAGCAACCTAAACTAACTATAAACTGAGGTGCTTAATTTTTTTTTTTTAAAGTGTACATCTTGAAATTTACATTACAGTTAGTTTACGTTACCTTTATTTAAAATTTAATCTCATAGTTATTACGCGTCTAAATGCATGTTTTACAGGATAACATCGCTATCCGGAATACACCAGGTATTGGGATCCGTCAAATGGGAGGAGCCTAAAAACATGGCGCCGATTAGGGAAAATTTATCGTAGTTCCTATAGTGTACCATACAAGTTTTTAAATTACGATAGAATGATAAGTATTGACACAATATGTGATTGGGCTGACATAAAGCCTCGGAAAGGAAATTTCGTTGAAGGTGAGCGTGTTTTTAATGCCAATCACATTATAAAATTCGGAAATAACAAATCCG
>NW_020438858.1:51143-55684 GCF_000699045.2 Agrilus planipennis | reverse complement strand
AGTGAAGATCTATGTCTGAAGTGCTATTGCAGCTTTTCACTGAACATATTAACTTTTTATTTGATTTAACTTTAGAAGAAAACTTCGTCGACTCCATCATCAAAAAAATTTTTACTTTTTTAACGTGTTTTATTATTTTAATAAACAATTTTACAATTTGCGTGCACAGTTCCTATGTAAATTTTTCCCTCATTCGAGTTATAAATTTTGCCACCAGATGGTGTATGCCCATTTGACGGAGCCCAATACAGTGTTTTTTATTTATGACAATTATTACAAATAATAGGTATATCAATGCTAGGAATGTTGCTAATACGAATGTATACGGTATTATCATAAAAGTAAGACAGCTGAAATTCAAGAAAAATAACATACCTAAATATGTCAAAAAAGAAATATAAAGAAATGAAATATAAATTCTTGTGAGTTATCTACATAAAAGGCAGGAAATGAAAGTCCAATCTCACATTCAAGATGATCATTACATTTGTTTTTCGCAATCCTCAGAGGGCAACATAAAAAAAACTTTCTAGTCGATGGGGAGTGAGGTTTAAATCCCCTTAATCCCCACGAGGCTATGCCACTGAAACTTTTTTTACTGTGATGCTATGTCCATGACTGATATTTATCGTACTATTATATAGTACGTCTTAAGATAAATTTGACATTTATAGAAACTTCGGAAGGTTTGGAAAAAGGAACAAAACAACTTACCTTGTAGTTCCACCCCAGACGGGAACTAATCCCATCTTAGCATGAACAAAACCGAATTTAGCATTGTTAGCAACTACAATATAGTCACATGAAACCGCCACTTCAGCACCACCCCCTATAGCAAATCCTTCCAACAATGAAACGCTAATTAGAGGGAGACGCTGAAGACGATTTAAGGTATCTTGCATCCACGTGCTCATATAACTGGCACCCTGTTTGGTACCCGCTGCCCTAACAAAATCTAAATCTGCCCCCGAACAAAAAATATTGTTATGTCCCTGTAAAATAACAGCCTTTCCCGATTTCCACTTTTCAAGCTCTTCAATGCAGTCCCTGAGGTGTACCATCATCTGGCCTGAAATATTCATTTTTGTCTCCATTTCCCCATTTGTATTTATTCCATCAAATAAGATAATAAATTGTAAGTAAAATAAAGTCAAAATATTTACCACTAATGGCGTTTCTTTTTTCGGGATTATTAAGTACAAGAGTTGCTATACCAGTATCCTCATTTTTACTTAAATTTACGTTTCCTTTCCCAAAACCCCATAAATATTTACGAATTTCCTCAAACGAAGGTTGGGAAGAATCTGTACTCATCGAATTTATTAAAAATGTTTGGGTTACAATCTAAAATATATCCGTAATTTTTACCGGTAATAAATTACGACTTGTTACAAGAATATTTCCTACTAGTTGCTATTGTTAGCCGGAAAGCACGTTTAAAACAACTTCCTTTATTTAAAAATTTACAGTTACCCTTTATAACGTCCGTATTGTAAATGTTACTATGCTTGCAAAGTAAAAGTAACACACATCTTTCTATATATAATTAAATTTTAATACAATCTCATCTTAATTATGAAAGTATGAGGTAACGCCACTGTTTCAATAGTACATAACATGGGAAAATTTCATTTCTGTACAAGTAATAAGTATATGGAGCGAAAACGTGCATTTAAGTTATGCTTAAATATTTTTGCATGCAGTACACCAAAAAGGGTTGCCTAAATTACGGTTATAAACTAACCTTTTAAATAATTTCTATTTACATTAATAGAACTGCTCAAATATATTTTTAAATAAGTAGGTAATAGTCGCTAAACATAAACACTAGATTAGTATATAATGTGATTCTTTAAAAATTATATATCAACGTAATATTTTTTTTAATCTTACCTTGCAATTTTTGAAAGTGACAGTAAACTTTGAGCGAATCATTTTGGCATTTAACATGAAATATTTTCCATACCTTTTAAAAGGTTTACAATAATAATTCTAGAGCACTTTATAATCAATTTCTTATCGATTTATTTAAAAATTTTGAATTGTTTATTTGAAAATACATACGTATATTTTCTAACATAACACCTTTGCTTCAAGTAAGTGACACCAGTGACGGCACGTAGAACAATTACTAATATACACCGTTTTAATAAACGTATAATTGTTTTTAATTTTTTATTCTTATCAGGTAATTTCCCATTTAACCTACTAATTTAAGTTCTTATTCCTCAAAAAAATCGAAATTATGTGTAAATAATTTTTATTTATTGAGTTGCTTTGACATTATTATGCGTACTGACTTTTCCATTGGATTTTATTTGAAGTTTTGAGTAATCGAAATAATCCTGAAGAAAATGCAAGAGTTTTACCATCAAATACAGAAGAACAATAAAAATTATCGTAAATATGAAAGCCACGTCCAGAAGATAATAATCCATCCAAATAAGGTCGACACTTTTTGTTCTTAGATGAAAGGCTCCTTTATGTCGAATAACGTATTCTATCCAGAAAAGAGCCGTCTGTAAAGGGCTCAGTGGCCTGTCGTTGTACACTCTAGCTAATGCCTTTGCATTTTTGTGATACGTGTTGTTATCGGTAATAGTTTTAATGGCTCGTTTGATTTTAAATTCATCGATATCGTCGTACTCAATGCCGATTCCTGCTCCTTTAGATTCAAAAAATTGTACATTAAGAACTTGATGGGGTAGGAAAGGGATACCAACGATTGGTACTCCGCAAAAGGCCGCTTCTTGAATACTCATTTGGCCCCCAGGTGTAATAAAAAGTTTCGTTTTTGAATGACATAATATATCAATTTGGGGAAACCACTCCGAAAAGTGGATGTTGTCCGTTGGTTTGAAGCTCCTTAAATCCTGAACATTACCTTTAAACAATACTGTATATGGCAACTGAGATAAAACATGAAGGAGTGATTGTAATTTTTGGTTATCAAATGAACTTAATTTAACGACGGTGCCCATACTAAAATAAATTATTCCATTTGCTGATTTTGCTAAAGTTGCCAATTCCTATATAGTGAATAATGAAAGTTAAATGTAAACTAGTTCTGAACTACGTACGATATTATATGTGCTTACTGGTGTTAAATTCTTTGGATTTTGTATGTGAAGCCCTCCTACTTCTATTAATCCAGGTACTGTAGGCCTAGGATCACTTAAACCAAAATACGAGTTTACCAAAAGTAAACTCATATTAAACGCCAATTGATCTAATGGTGGCAAATCAGTACCGAAGAAATCTCTTGCTCTCATCTCCGATGGAATTGTTGAAATTAAATGATATCTACAAGTAAAGTACGTAATAAAAATCCATGAAGCAAAGGGTAAGGGAGATATACCCTATTTTGGAGAGTACTGTAGCTGTTGCTAATTCAATTTTTTGTCCAATTGTCATATTTTTGTTAAATGGTATAAAATAATTTGAAACATAAGACGGATTGTCAGGATTTCCCATTCTTTCGTCTGCCCAAGGAAGGTGCATACTACTTGTGATTCCTATCACTGGAGCTTTGTACAAATGTGAAAAGCCTAATAAACAATCTGTTCCAAAAACTTCTATCAATATTCCGTCGTACTTTTTCTTCGACTTTCTCAGTATCTGTAGGGCTCTGTGTTGAAGAACTTTTTCACAAACGTCGACACCGTGTGTTCTAAATACGGACCACGCTGACTCAATACGGGTCATTTTGCTTACACTTTCGATTGAAACATTGTTATCAAGCGAAGGAATACTTCCAGAAATATCAATATCATTTATACTAATAAAATTTTAATCAATGTAATTAGTAAGCGTTTTAAACAAATTAAGCAATATAGAGACTTACTTTTTAACTGGAGTTTTTTGAGGATAGTGACTTAATACATCTATCTCATGACCTCTGTCTGCTAAGCCTTTGAAAATCGTTTCGTACATTAAAAAATTACTCCGAATGGGCAAAGGGAACAAGCCTAAAAATTTGAAACCAGTGGTAAAAGGAGAAATATTAATCAGTAGTATTGGTATTATGATTAACATTTGTCTCATCTTGCACTTTTCAGGTAGTCTATTTTAAATTTTGAAAACTGTCTGGAAATTTCAAGCGAATTCGAATAATATAAAGATCATCTTTTCTTTTCTTAATTTAACTAACACCTACTCGTCATTATTATCAATTTGTTCGAGATATTGTCTCTTATAAAGGTGTCGAGTGGGATTTGCGATATAACAACTTAACAACTTTTGTATTACTTACGTATTAATATTATGGTAATTGTAGGGATTTCAGGCATGGAACACAAGAAAGCTAGATAAATAAAAAATAAATTGAATTAACTGTTTAAAAGCCCCGACAATACGTCACAAATTTGTAGGAAAACTTTACCAATAATTGCAACAAAGCTAATCGAGACATTCCAAATAGCATAAAAGAATACCTAAAAAAAGTACAATTCCTGATATTCCATTGGATAGACTCATGTAAAAATTAGTCCAATTTCCAGCTATATAACATTTTTATTAGAGTTCTTTTCAGGCTAATTCCA
>NW_020438858.1:41894-50860 GCF_000699045.2 Agrilus planipennis | reverse complement strand
AGTAGGTTCCAGTGTATCTAAAAAAATCTGATACGGGCCTGTAGAGTCGTTCATATATTACGTCACGCCGCGAGTGGAGAGGGGGGCTTGGGATAGCGCCACGGGAAGTGTAACAATGGAGGGAAGGGGAGTTAGTCAGTACACATTTCTGTGTTTTTTTGTGTTTAAACAAATATTATTTTAAAATTGTAATTTTAAAATGATTATATTATTAATAATATATGATCTTAAATCAATCACTAGCGAACATACAACTGTCAGCGTGACGTAACAAGAGGGAGGGGATTTGCATAACGAAATGTGACGAGAGTGGAAATGGTCCAAAAAATAGCAAAAATATTATTATTATATTAAAAATAATATAATATGGACGAGTGGGGCTGTGGTAGCACACTTTTTCTTTGTGCAGTAAGGACTAGAAACTACATCCGCATCGAGCGCGACTTTGGATGGCGAATACTTACATATTTCAGCATTCTTTGGCTAATTTTATGTGTAGTAGATATCAAGGACGTCAAGAAGAAGAAGCAAGGGGGCGGCAGCTGCCCCCCTACAGACTCGAAAAAATTTAATTATAATTCGCGATGCAAACTGGAACGCATACGTATGCCTATGATCAGTGTAATAGCAAACGAAAGTATATATGTATATAAAACCAGTATAAAATAATAATTAAATATTTTTCAAGAAATTCCCAAATTTATTTTTTTCAGACTTTTTGTTTAAACAAACAAACGAACGTTATGATGTTTTCGTCAAATCATATTGTTATTACTATCCATAATTGACTTTCTCAAAACTATATAGCAATGCTATTGTGACCTTCAAATTACAAAATATGTTGAAATCCACAATAAAACCCATTACCAAAGTTTCCTTATGATTGAAGTTAATAAATTTCAGGTACAACAAAGCGATTAATTTCAATTCAAAAAATGTTAATTTGGTTAGAAACAAACAAGTAAAATTAAAAAAAAAAGAAAAAGTAGAGAAAGAGCGAATATAAAGGTAGCAGACGAAAAAGTAGAAGATGTGGCTGATTTTAGGTATCTAGGAAGTCAGATAAGTCAGGGCGGAAGGAGTAGTAGGGATATAAAGCAGAGGTTAGCGCAAGGTCGAGTCGCGTTCAATAATTAGAAGTCATTTCTATGCTCGCGAACTTTTAATTTAGAAATTCGTAAAAGGTTGTTAAAAGTATATGTTTGGTGCGCGGCAATGTATGGGTGCGAAACATGGACGGTAGGCGTTCGAAATGCGTGTTACAAGCGAATAATGGGGATACCGTGGATAGAAATGAAGAGGTATTAGAAAGAATGGGAGAACAGAGGACTCTATGGAAGTAAAAAAAAAAAAAAATACGCGAGATAGGTTGGTAGGACATCTTTTCAGGCATGAAGGTCTAGTCAGAGACATATTAGAGGCAGACCTAGATTAGATTACTGTTTACAAATAGTTAAGGATGTGGGATGTTTTAGTTTTAAGGAAGTGCGAAGATTAGCTCAAGATAGGAAAGAGTGGAGGTGCGTGTCCAACCAGTCTTAGGACTGACGACCTTATGATGATGATGATGATGATGATGTAATATTAAAAGTAAAGAGAACACAGAAACTCTCTTGTCTATATAAGTGAAATTTATATTTCCGGTGGTGTGTGTTTTCCTATTTTAAAAATTTTAGGTATTTCGAGGGTTAAAGTAAGTAAAAAATGAAATCGAACTTTGGCAATAATTGTGACAATTTTTAAAATTTTCATCTCTCTACCGGGCATAATATGTACTGTAAAGTGATCCTTTAGCAGTCTGAGATGAACAAAACTTGGATAATGTAAGAAATACAATGGTCTTGGGGTGATAAGTGTTCATTGAATAATTATCCCTGAGAACATGAAGGACTAATTGTAATAAGAAGTACCATGGTGGAAAGTCGGCGCAATTGTCTTGCAATGATAAGTATTCGTCAAGAGATCATCGAAAGATGTCATTAGAAACCTAAGAGATTTTAATAATAAAATGGTCGAAAAATTCACAAGAAACTCAAAACTGTAATACGTTTTAATTAATATATTTTTTGTCTTGTATTAGTAAACAATTAAGATATTACAGACTGTACTTATTTTTCTTAAATAGGTACATACAATTCATATATATATTCTTAACTGATTCTTGATCCTTGTTCCACGAGCAAAATCTTGCAAAAACTGAAAACCTTGAGGTAATTAGTAAATGTGCATACGAAAAAATAGAAAAATTCTGCCTAATCGTCGGTTCTTCTGCTAGTTAATTTTTCATAAAACCAGATAACTCAAGGTTTTGAGTTTTATCTCTATAAACACAAAACAAAACAAAAGGTCGCCAGTTGCTGACCATCTATTTATGAAAACAAAAGTTTTGAAAAGAAAGATTGACTCGGTTGCAATATCCACTTGGAATTTTTAAGAATTTATTACGAATAACCATATTAAATGTTCTAAAAACTAAGCACTAAAAAATTGTGTTTATTGCAAAAGCCTTGATTTTACGCCCCTAATAAAATTTCGGTGGGGTTTTGAACCCTTATTCCTCCCTCCCTGTTGGTAAGGCCCTGTGTGTAACCCATAATTCGAAAACCTTATAAACCAAAGCTGTATTAACAATTAAATATTAATAATGGATGTCAAACTGAACAGTATATTAAAATTGAGTTTATAGCAATAATAAAAAGTACAGAAATAAAGTGACCAAGAAGTTGCTTTTATCAAAACTTATATCACTAGTCTTGTGTAACTGATTTAGAAACATATTTGAAGATTATTTTGCGAAGAGATGTTTGGAGGTTTCGATTTACTCTTCTTCTCTCTTCACTGGTAGGGAGAAAATATACAGCGACCAGAACATTTTAACTAAAATGAAATCACAACAAAGTCATTTTCGCAAAATGTTTCGTACATATCTTGATTTGGTTATTCGAAAATCTTCTGTCATTTTTAAAGATCTAACAGAGAAACAGGGGCTGGTATATTTATTGAAATTAGAATTGAAACTACAATCAATAAATAATAATAAACAAAATTTTATATCATAGTAGGGAGAAAGCACTTTATTTAAAGTAATTTATTTTGCAAGGGCAGATATGTTAGCGCGACACAGAAATTGATGTACATAGCTACTAGACCAATAAAGTTCAATAGTTACCCATGTAGGAACCGCCAAAGTTGAATGACGGGGCCTAGCCTGGTACAGTACTGGGGAGCCCTGCTTTGGTGCCCCGATATTGGCCCGTGCTTGAGCCAAGACAGAATAATTAGCCTTGTCCGACCCAACGATTACCCGAGCCTGGGCCAGGGCTGGGTTGCCCAGCCTTGGCCAATCCAATGATTACCCAAGTCTGGGCCAACATTGGTCTGCCATAGAATGGCCAAAGCAGGGGAGCCCAGTCTTGGGCCAAGAGTAAACAACCTAGCCTTGGCCAATCCAATGATTACCCAAGTCTGGGCCAAGATTGGTCTGCCATAGAATGGCCAAAGAAGGGGAGCCCAGTCTTGGGCCAAGACTAAACAACCTAGCCTTGACCAATCCAATGATTACCCAAGTCTGGGTCAAGATTGGTCTGTCATAGAATGGTCAAAGCAGGGAAGCCCAGTGTAAAACAAGTTGATAAAAAACTTCAAAGAATCGTTATTTTTATCAATTTTATTGAGTTCATGATGGAGTTTTCCACGTTATTAATATTCTGTGATAGAAATTATAACATCATTCAATTTATTATTGATATTATTAAATACAAAAGTTAAATATGAGTTAATCCTATAAAGTAAACTTGGGTCAGTTTTGGCAAGCTTGGGCCAATTTTAAAAATTAAGCGTAACCCAGTCATGTAAATACGGCATGGTCCTGGCAATCAGGCATGGGTCATGCTTAAAACCTAACTGTGCCCCAGTCCTGGCAACCAGGCATGGACCAGACTTGAAACAACTATGGCCCAGCCCTGGCAACCAGACATGGGCCAGACTTGAAGCTTAACTATGTCCCAGCCCTGGCAACTAGGCGTGGGCCAGTCCTAGTAACCATTATTGGGCCAGCGTTATCATTCCAGACTTTGACCAAGACTGGGCCAAGTCTGGCTTACAAGTCTGGCCCAGAGTTCTGCATAGTTGGACCAAGGCTGGTCCAAGCCTGGGCCCGCCGTACATGGGACAACGTCTCTGAGGTTGACCAAATAATCAAAATATTAAATTTATAAATAGTTAATGAAAATATGCGTTATTCTTGTCTCTTTTCCATCCTTTAAGTGACACCAAATTTGGAAAAACCTTGAAAATTTTTTAACGCATAACTGTATAAATGTATTAACAGGAAATTTATTCTGAAATTTCATAACAAGCGCCCACCTACAGACTACATAATAATGCGTACACAAAATTAGGTTTAATCGTAAGTTGCTATATATATTATTTATTGTAAAATATAAGTAAATACAAAGTTCAGTTAATTTCATATTTAACTTTGCAACAAAAATATTTTGTAAAAATTGTAACTTCAAACAATAAGGCTAAGATTTCATTAATACTTACGATTAGACATAGGATAATTTTCATTTGAGAATAAGGACAAGAATTAATATAATTGAAAAGTATTAATTTGAAAAACAGGTTCACATCTAGTTAATTTTGAGAGAGGAAGCGCTGGTGAGAATCCTCTTAGCTGATAGACATGCGTTTGTATTAATATTAATAATGTTCTGCACACTATTACGAGATCACATGCATGTTGTTTAATTTAATCTCCATCAGCATCCAAAGAAAGGTATAAAGTAGCGGGGCGGTGCAGTGTGTGTTTGAAATACTCCTAACAATTTACACCACAATCTGCTTGTCTGATTCGAATGGTGTGCGAGGTTTTTGTTATATTTTGCGAAAATAAGGTACGTCAAAGAATTACTCATTAATTTGATTATAGGTCCTAGTTTAATCCACTACCTTTGGATACTGTTTATCATTAACGAGATTAATAACATAAAAAAATCTTTTGCTTAATGCTACATCATACTTGAACTTAATATTTACTAATTTCATTTTATTTCTTTTACAAATTTATTATTAATAAAGTCAGCAAACTCAAAAAAAATTGACGCTTAATTTTTGCTTTCCCACGCAAATAGGTAGTCCACATTAGATTATTATCTTTGAAACATTTTTTTTAACTTACAACATAACAACAATTTTACAATATTAATTATTTGCACCTAATTGATTGTGTAATCATCTTATTATTTTGTAATTGCCAATAATCCTTTGAAATTTATTTGCATTGAGAAATGATAAATCCATAAATGAATCTATACTATCAAAAAAGGGGCTAATCTTTGAAACGGCTAAATCGATTTCAATTTTTAATTGTTTATTGCATTTAACAATTGTACGTACTAAAGTTTCACATAAACTAAATTGCCGGTAAAAGTTAGTAATAGATAAAGTTTTACTATTGTTCCTGCATATATTACTTTTCAAAAAGTTTTTTTTTTAATATTTGAGTCATCTCCGCCACTGTTAATTGAAAGGTAAGCAAGTATATTTTTTATCTATTTCCTATGTAGGATGCACAGAATATAACTTGTAGGTACGTTTTCTTGATTGGTTTGTATACGTAATAACATTCATGTATCATTAAGGTTACTGGTGGGCTGCTCTAGACTTTTTACGAATTTATAAACAAATAGAACTACTGCTATTTATCATTAAATGAATATAATTATAATATCTTTCAATAGGTATATGGCACAAAATTTACATGCAATCAATACCTAATTTAAGAGAGTACTATAAAAAAGAGCTGCAAATGTAGATATTAGTCAATTAAAGTCATATTTCGAAGGTAAATTCACCCTAGCTGCACAACTTTGCATTTTTGTGTAAAGAAAATCTGAATTCTGATAATACTGATTACCATAAAACAATATTCGCCAGATTTACACTAAATAAAGTTATAAATAAATATACATTTTTTAAAAGTTTTATTCATTCAAGTACATCTGACTTATCTCACATCTCTTTTTTCTTTTATTTTGTAGGCTTTTTGTCTATCAGAAAAGAAAGATAAATAGGTATATTTCTTTTGTACAGATATCAACATTTGTACAAAATAAGTAATTTTACTCGACCAGTGTATGAAGGTGACTTTAGCTTAGAATGTTACCTTTCATACGAGTTATGATAAGAATTCCCTTTTAAACAACGTTCACGTAAAAACGAGAAGATTTGAAGAGTTTGAAATATCTTATACTGAATAGTTATTTGACAGTGCAGTTGTGCTTCCATACAGTTAATCATTTTAAAAATCGTACTAATATATATTAACATTAATACTAATTAAGTTGTAACAAAACCACATTTTAAATTGTGTTATTTTGTTTATCAGTAAAAAAATGCGACTTTTTAAAAGACGAAACTCAGACCCCAGCCCCCACACAATACAAAATGGTTCCTGTGAAACTTATCATCCACTTGATGTGGACTGTTGCACCTCTAAAATAGAAGGTAAAAAATATTAATTTATTAAGTACATGTATAAATTTAATGAGTGACTTAAAGGTGTTTCCTATTTGGATAAGAAACTTGAACCAAACTGGGATTTTACAAAGACCAATTCGTCCGAATTTCTATCGGAAATAACAGGTAGAAGTTGCTGGACGCCTTGGCAAAAACGCATCGGCGTGTTAGAACACAAAAGTTCCAATGCAGGAAGTCAGTCATCTTCCATCGAAAATATTCCTTACGGAAATCAACCAAAAAAATCGAAAGAATTTAACAAAAAACAAACACCTGACACACTCCATTCTGATCTCAAAAAGATATATGAAATATATAAAGAATGCAGTAACACAAAGAAAACAGTAAAATATACTGCTAGAAGTAAAAGAAAACTTAAATCGACAATGGAAAATCTTGAATTAAACGAAAAGCAGCTCCTGGATTATCTTCTTTTGGTGAAACCAGATGCGAAAGAACTCAAGGATTTAATAAACGACCTTAAAGCAAACGAAAAAAGGAAGTCTAAAAAGATGACATCACTTGCAGAAGAAAACACCGGAAAAACATTACGTAAAAAGAAAAGCGTTAGAAACTTATTCTCTTTAAGTTTTTCAAAGTCCGACGATGAAAGCGAATGTATTAACAGATTCAAACGAACGTCTTCATCGGGGAGTCTATCAAGTCTTAGTGACATGCTGATGCATACAAAAAAAGCACTTTCATTGTCAGAAATTTCCTCAATGGTATCTTCAATTACCGGAAAGTCGGATGAAAGCGGCTATAGTACCGACTCAACTAGAAACCCTTCTTCTTTAAGAGCATCATTTAAATCAACTTGTTCAGATTCCTCAAATTTGAACACGAGAGATGTAACCAACATAACATTCCTCAATGATACTAATGAATCCGATAAAACCCTACGATGTCTCGAAGTAGATAGTTCATACGACAATTTCGACAAATCACGAACTGCTTTAGGCTCCATGAAGCGACCAAGATCAGACAGTACGGATGATAACAAATATACTCCTAATTCAAAGAAGGTAATAGATAGTTCCAAAGTCAATACATCTCATAAAAATTACGAAAATATAAAGCCAAATCATTTACAAACCCCTCAAACAAATAACATTAATTCGTACACAAACACACCATTAAGGGATAGAACTGAAATTGAAACTAAAAATGTGAAACTTATGGAAGAACTAGTGAAAAGTTTTAATGATAAACTGAGAAATATTTCTTTAGATCACGACTCAATTTTAGTTCCTAACTATCCTTCAACCTTACGTTCTGATGGAACTTACCAGTCTTTTAGAAGACCGCTTATTGAAAAAGATTATAAATGTGTTCGTTTAAAATTAAATTGTACACAAAAAACCGGAATTACTATTGCAGAGAAAAATGAACCTACTACAAAAAATAATTCATTTGTCATTACTGATATACATCCAGGATCAATAGCTGAAAGGTAACTAGGAATAAAAAATTTATGCATTTCTAATAATCCATATTTTTCAGAAATGGTAATTTATGGATTGGCGATGAAGTTGTTAAATTAAATGGAGTTCGTCTCAGAGGTGTTTCTTTCACTTCTGCCCTTAGGTTACTTGCTCCAATTAACGGTGAATTAGAAATAATTATTTCACGAATAAAGGTTGTTGATAACGAGAGAACGAGGGGAGATTATAAGACTTTAAGAGAAAGAAACATTGATAGAAACGAATTGTCTAATAAGAAAATTTTTCAGAGAATAGATTCCACTGATCAAGTGGTTAAAAAAACCCGTGAAAATACCGATGTACCTTTGATCTATAAGAATTCTGAACCATGTAGACAACACGTTTCCCAGTTATCAAATAATCCTGCAAATTATAAAATCCCAAGAGTAGTTGGGGAGATGGTTAAAGAAGGGCCATTAACTCCAAGATTAAGACGATTAAATGAAAATAACCTACTGAGGCGAAATAATACACCAACATCTTCAATTAAGAGAATCTGTACAACTACTCCAAGAAATCATAAAAATGCGATATTTTCCGTGAATTTCCAGAAAGGTCCCGACAAAAAGTCACTGGGATTTTCTATCGTTGGTGGGGCTGATTCTCCGCGGGGACCAATGGGAATATTCGTGAAAACTGTATTTGAAAATGGACAGGCTGCTGAATGCGGAAATATTACAACAGGTATCTAAATCTACTACAATACAGTAAACAAACTTTTGATTTTGTTTTACTTTAGGTGATGAAATTCTTGCAGTTAATGGAACTCCTTTCCACGGTTTAACTCACAAAGAAGCCATAACAATTTTTAAAAACATTAAAACTGGTAATATCAAAATTGATATCGCTAGACGTTTTAACCAAAGAAAATTCGAGTCAATTTAATAGTTAGGGTGTGTATTATAAAATATATTTATCTTCTATTTTCCTTTTTCTTTTTTTTTTTTTTTTTTGCATGTG
>NW_020438858.1:36204-41889 GCF_000699045.2 Agrilus planipennis | reverse complement strand
TTTTTTTTTTTTTTGAAGAAGTTGACAGTGACAAGTAAATATTTTTCAGTCTGTAATTTTCAGAATTTAAAAAGGTAAGTTCATGCAAAAAATAAAAAGAATACGTATGTATTTTGTCTTTCCGATAAACCCTGTATAATGTACATTAATGCAGTATTAATTCCTTTTTGATCCACCGCTCTTTAAAAAACAATGATGCCTTGGAACTGCCAGTCTTTCTCTTTTATTCTAAAAACTCTTCAGGCTTTAAAGTAAATTTTCAATTGAAGCAAGGGGTCTGTAATATTTTTTGCGTTATTTACTGGAAACTCACAGACAGAAATTTTTAATGCTTTTATTAAACCGACCATTTGGAAAAAGACCCCTCGGTACCTTAAGCTTTCTGGAAGGAGAATATTCAAGAAAAAATTTTGGCGTTAAAAAGTTAATCTAAATGACTATATAGAGTAGAAAAACCTGAAGAAATTTTATTTAATATAGAAAGGGACGGCCTTGAAGACTTT
The DNA here is from genome assembly GCF_000699045.2 of Agrilus planipennis. NCBI lineage: Eukaryota > Metazoa > Arthropoda > Insecta > Coleoptera > Buprestidae > Agrilus > Agrilus planipennis. Next base: position 41,386 of record NW_020438858.1, on the reverse strand, counting down.
CTGCCTTTTATGGCATAAATTTGGAACTTGGGTACTTATTGCATTAACTTATTATCAGATACTGCGATAATAACATTGTTTTACTATTAATGAATAAATTTTGTTATTCAATCACTGTCAAACCATTCTTCCTAAAGTGTTTCCATTGTAACTAATGGTTGCTGAATATTTAGTTTTATATTTTTCTAATTATTTAATATGAACTTATAACTTACTGCCAATTCTCTTATGTATTTATGTTACTGTGAATACTACTACTAACTCTTATTTACTAGTCTTTTGATTTATAATAATTGGAAAATAATTCCTTATTTTTCCTTAATAAATAACCAGTTTACTGTAATACTGATATTAATAAAAAAAATCGAAGCTCCTTTTTGCTTTATATTATGTTGTATATTTAGTATTTACCTACATGATATAATATGATATGATGTGGTATGATATGATATGATATGACTGATATTAATCATGTTTGTGGCATTTCCATTTTCTTTATTGTTTTTAATATCAATTAACTTGTATACCGTTCTATTAACGCGAATGATTGCTTATTAATTTCAAGTTTATAGTTTCAAGATGCAAAATTGACTATATTTGTAAGTGTAAACTATACAATTTTGATATTGACCCACTGTATGTAAATATTTCTAGTAAAATTATTAGTATTATAGTGGTTTATAGTTGGCAGGTTGGCACATAGCCCACAGCTTTTAGTGACACTTAAAGAACTATGAACAGCCATATTTTCTTAATTTAATGTAAATAGTTAGTGAGTGTGAGTAAACTACTTAAATAATTCGATGATTAGTTACCGATTTACTTAATTTGATTACTCAACTTTATTTTACAATGTTACAGACAGGTAATGGTTTAATTTTATTTGTTGTAATAAAAACATAAAATGCTTTTTTTTAGATGGCATGGTGTATGTTATGAAAAACAACAATTTATAGTATTATTACAATAAGTATAAGTCTAGAATTTATTATGCCCGTTTCATACGTTAAAACATGTACCTAAACAATGTTTTAACCATATTATTTTACTAGTCATCCTAATAACAGAATTTCAAATAACCAATTATGGCTAATAACTTTGATCACGAAGACAAGTCAAGGTAAAGTCTCTCTTTTTCTGTAATGTTAACTCAAAAATATACATTCCATGTTTTAGCTGGTATTTTGGATCTCTAAGTCGTGAACAAGCTACTGACCTGTTAATGTCAGAAAAAGAAGGTGGTGTTTTCCTTGTAAGAAATAGTAATTCTTCAGCAGGAGACTATGTTTTATGTGTTAGGTAAAAAATCGTTATTTTATAAATTGGTGTACTGTACATATACTTTCTTTTAGAGAGGATGGCAAAGTCAGTCACTATATAATTAATAAATTGCAGAAAAATGATCATGTTTCATATAAAATTGGAGATCGGTCATTTTCTGATTTACCCAGTCTCTTAGCTTTTTATAAATTACATTATTTAGATACTACACCTTTAATCCGCCCTGCATCTAAAAAAGTAGAAAAAGTTGTAGCAAAATATGATTTTGATAGTGTGGTAAGAGAATGAATATGTACTGGATGTAGTGTATTAAAATCATGTTTATAGGACACTGATGACCTTCCTTTTAAGAAAGGTGAAATACTTACAATTATTTCAAAAGATGAAGAACAATGGTGGACAGCCAAAAACAGTTCTGGGCATAGTGGCTTAATTCCAGTACCTTATGTGCAAAAGGTATACTTATAATCAGTAGTCAAAACTATAAATCTAATTTGAATTACTAACAACTAATTTATTTAGATAGAGGAGGGACAAACGCCAGAATTTCCTAGGCCAGGTTCAGGCGGTTCTGCTCCAGCTCCTATCCATCATGTAGATGCAGCAGTGAAAAGAAACCAAATGCAGGTAAATAGCAATATATTTTTTACTGGTATATTTATGCCTTATTAAGTTTAATGTGAAAGAAAAACATACTATCTATATAAAATAAAAGAATACTTCTATTTTCCTGAATATAGACAAAAGTGTAAAAATTCGTGTTAGGATCTAATTCTTAATTTATTGATGAAATATATGTACGAATTTTTTGTTGGCATCAAATATCCAAAAACACCAGAATGTCAAAATTATTAAATAAGTCGTGAAAAAAAATTTTTTTGGTAGAATTTATTATAGGTATTCTATATCTGTTCCAGAGAAAACTTCCTGCTCGAGCGCGAGTGAAGCAGGTAAGAGTACCGAATGCGTACGATAAAACTGCACTTAAGTTAGAGATAGGTGATATAATAACTGTGACAAAAATGAATATCAATGGACAGTGGGAAGGTGAATTGAATGGTAAAACGGGACATTTTCCATTTACTCACGTCGAATTAATTGATAACGATAACGAGAGTTAGTGTGCTAATATTGCAACAAATTATATTTTACTATGTATTTGTTGTCACTGTCATGAAGTTATACCTTAAATAATTCAATTATAAATAATTAATTGATTTTATTGTGTAATGTATGTGATGCTTTTGCATTATTTTATTTATACATACATATACTGTTTTTCAGCTACATATCAATGTAGACAACATACTGGATTTTATTTTATTCTTTCAATTTAATAAAATTATACGTAATAGTAGATTATTCTATTTCTTAGAGTTATTTGTTTCTCAAAACGAAAGAATAATGCTTGTTCAAGTAACTTTTTTTTTCATAAGAAAATAATTAGCACCGTACGTGGAAGCAACCCGTTTCACTCACGTTGTTCTTGTGTACTATGCATTGGTAAAAGAAAATAATATATTAACATTTAAACTTTTTTTAATCGAATTAAATAAATTGACCATTGATACAACCAAAATTTCAAATAATAAACTTTGTTTATTCAAACAGTAAAAGTATTTCCATATAAAGTTCTTTTTATGACCTTAGATTCGACTCTATCTTATTTGTTTAAAAAATTATCGAATTAAACAAAAGATCTGGGTGTCTTCTACTAGTTATTGAATGCCCGCATATCATGTTGTTTTTTTTTTTAAATTATATTTCATCGCACTTGTTACTTACGTAAATAAGTTCCACGATTAGTTATCAAATAAAGCATCTACTTATACTGCGATACTGGTGCGAAACTGAAGTCAATTGAGAATTGTGTGACATATTTTTTAAATAAATCGTTGATCCGTGTTGACCTTTGGTAAGATAAAAGTGCCCCCTAGAATCGGCAACGTTATAAAACGCTAATTTATTCTGTATACGTTTATAATCTCCTCGAAAGCGTAGCTTAGCCGAGCATAAAAATCGGTTTGTGAAGTGTATTAAACAAATTTTTCTTCTCCAAGCTGCTGGAAATAGAGTATTTGCTTTCAGAAAGTCTACCAGTGCCTTGTGATTAATAAGAAGTGTTTTTAATTAAATAGTGACTGAATATAGAGTAATGCTGAATAGCCCTAGAGATTGCCTTGGTATCCGGTGTCGTTTGAACAACCTGCATCAAACTTGGAAGTGGCTGCACCAAACCATTGCTCTTCACGACTACATCGTATCTCTTACTTCTTCATATACTAAACCTTATTTTAAATTAGAAAGGTATTGAATTGGTGTAAAGGAGGCACAACAGCTACAGGACTGTCTTAAATTGTGTTGTATATAGTTGATCCAAAAACTTGAGAACCATATACACAAGAAAAATGGTTTTAGGACAGGGTAAAATTTCTAGTTTTACGTTCGCTCTCTGCAAAGTGTCTTCTAAATATTACTCTACAACAAAGACTATTCAAAAATCAGTGTTTATATCGCAGTCGAAAGACGTCTTTGAAAATTTAGCACTTGAAGAATGGTTGTATAGTAATATGAACTTTAAGAATCATCACGTGCTAATGTTGTGGAGAAATGACCCTTGTATTATAATGGGTAGGCACGCAAACCCGTGGGTAGATATTGGTAACAATCAAAAAAGCAATATGCAGATAGCACGTAGACAGAGTGCTGGAAAGACAGTTTACCAAGATAATGGAAATCTTAATTTCACATTTTTTGCGCCTTCTAAACATCTTATGCAAACACACAATCTGGAAGTAATCAAAAGAGCTATATTTAGAAAATACAGTATCCATATAGATGTTGAAAACAATAAATTATTCCTTAGGAACATGAAAGTATCCTTTATTTTAAACTATTAAAAAAAATATTGAGAAGCTTACTGTGAGCAGAAACAAAAGTTAATAGTTTGATATTTTTTATGAAAGAAAATTTTTCCTTAATATAAAATAAGCTAGGTGAAGCTGCCTTAAAAATTGGCTACCCAAATTCTTACCACCATTGTAGTATCAGAGTGGAAAATAGTAAACAAGAGGTAATAATAATTCTTAATTAATAATATTTTAGTGTAATAAAAGTTTAGTTATAAAATAAAAATATTTCAGTTTGAAAAGAAAATGTGGAATTTGAATTGTGAAAACCATAAAGTCACTGTAAGTGGAATGTTAAGTGCAGTGGGATGGGAATTTTTGAGGACAGATATGGTAACTCTAATTGATGGGGGACAAGAAGAAGCAAATAAACAAAAAGGATTTCATATGGTCAATCCTAAAGAAGCATGGTTTCCAGGTACTAAGATGACCATTTTAAATTTGTTTTTTTTTTAATAATATCTTTGTAGGAATCAATTCAATCAAAGAAAAGCTGGAATCGTGGGAGTGGTGCTATGGATATCCTCATGATTTTACAGTAACTCGCTCTTTAAGAATTCCTTTAGAATTTTCAAAACCAGATTTCGATTCAAAGGAGAATATGAAGCTAAAAATTGTTATTAAAAAGGGTATTGTTAGTGATATATTTTTTTTTATTCCGCCTGGTCTAACAAATACCGGTTTTACTGGAGAAGCAAGTGTTATTTCAAATATCAAAGGCCAAAAATTTAACAAACATATTCTTCAATATTTAATGGCATCGTTAGGACAAAGTGAAGACAGTTCTGATAAAGAGAAGGCCATCAATCAACATATGCAAAGGGTCGTGACATCTCTTTAATTAATACATAATTTTATCATTGTTTATTTTGAGTTAATTTGTGTAACTGCTTTTCCATTTAATTAAATTTCCTAAGGACATGCATTAATTGCATGCTTTTATATTTTAGTCGCTTTTATCGCTATTGTCGCAGTGTACAAAATGTGCTTAT
>NW_020438858.1:16076-33920 GCF_000699045.2 Agrilus planipennis | reverse complement strand
TGTTCCAGAGAAAACTTCCTGCTCGAGCGCGAGTGAAGCAGGTAAGAGTACCGAATGCGTACGATAAAACTGCACTTAAGTTAGAGATAGGTGATATAATAACTGTGACAAAAATGAATATCAATGGACAGTGGGAAGGTGAATTGAATGGTAAAACGGGACATTTTCCATTTACTCACGTCGAATTAATTGATAACGATAACGAGAGTTAGTGTGCTAATATTGCAACAAATTATATTTTACTATGTATTTGTTGTCACTGTCATGAAGTTATACCTTAAATAATTCAATTATAAATAATTAATTGATTTTATTGTGTAATGTATGTGATGCTTTTGCATTATTTTATTTATACATACATATACTGTTTTTCAGCTACATATCAATGTAGACAACATACTGGATTTTATTTTATTCTTTCAATTTAATAAAATTATACGTAATAGTAGATTATTCTATTTCTTAGAGTTATTTGTTTCTCAAAACGAAAGAATAATGCTTGTTCAAGTAACTTTTTTTTTCATAAGAAAATAATTAGCACCGTACGTGGAAGCAACCCGTTTCACTCACGTTGTTCTTGTGTACTATGCATTGGTAAAAGAAAATAATATATTAACATTTAAACTTTTTTTAATCGAATTAAATAAATTGACCATTGATACAACCAAAATTTCAAATAATAAACTTTGTTTATTCAAACAGTAAAAGTATTTCCATATAAAGTTCTTTTTATGACCTTAGATTCGACTCTATCTTATTTGTTTAAAAAATTATCGAATTAAACAAAAGATCTGGGTGTCTTCTACTAGTTATTGAATGCCCGCATATCATGTTGTTTTTTTTTTTAAATTATATTTCATCGCACTTGTTACTTACGTAAATAAGTTCCACGATTAGTTATCAAATAAAGCATCTACTTATACTGCGATACTGGTGCGAAACTGAAGTCAATTGAGAATTGTGTGACATATTTTTTAAATAAATCGTTGATCCGTGTTGACCTTTGGTAAGATAAAAGTGCCCCCTAGAATCGGCAACGTTATAAAACGCTAATTTATTCTGTATACGTTTATAATCTCCTCGAAAGCGTAGCTTAGCCGAGCATAAAAATCGGTTTGTGAAGTGTATTAAACAAATTTTTCTTCTCCAAGCTGCTGGAAATAGAGTATTTGCTTTCAGAAAGTCTACCAGTGCCTTGTGATTAATAAGAAGTGTTTTTAATTAAATAGTGACTGAATATAGAGTAATGCTGAATAGCCCTAGAGATTGCCTTGGTATCCGGTGTCGTTTGAACAACCTGCATCAAACTTGGAAGTGGCTGCACCAAACCATTGCTCTTCACGACTACATCGTATCTCTTACTTCTTCATATACTAAACCTTATTTTAAATTAGAAAGGTATTGAATTGGTGTAAAGGAGGCACAACAGCTACAGGACTGTCTTAAATTGTGTTGTATATAGTTGATCCAAAAACTTGAGAACCATATACACAAGAAAAATGGTTTTAGGACAGGGTAAAATTTCTAGTTTTACGTTCGCTCTCTGCAAAGTGTCTTCTAAATATTACTCTACAACAAAGACTATTCAAAAATCAGTGTTTATATCGCAGTCGAAAGACGTCTTTGAAAATTTAGCACTTGAAGAATGGTTGTATAGTAATATGAACTTTAAGAATCATCACGTGCTAATGTTGTGGAGAAATGACCCTTGTATTATAATGGGTAGGCACGCAAACCCGTGGGTAGATATTGGTAACAATCAAAAAAGCAATATGCAGATAGCACGTAGACAGAGTGCTGGAAAGACAGTTTACCAAGATAATGGAAATCTTAATTTCACATTTTTTGCGCCTTCTAAACATCTTATGCAAACACACAATCTGGAAGTAATCAAAAGAGCTATATTTAGAAAATACAGTATCCATATAGATGTTGAAAACAATAAATTATTCCTTAGGAACATGAAAGTATCCTTTATTTTAAACTATTAAAAAAAATATTGAGAAGCTTACTGTGAGCAGAAACAAAAGTTAATAGTTTGATATTTTTTATGAAAGAAAATTTTTCCTTAATATAAAATAAGCTAGGTGAAGCTGCCTTAAAAATTGGCTACCCAAATTCTTACCACCATTGTAGTATCAGAGTGGAAAATAGTAAACAAGAGGTAATAATAATTCTTAATTAATAATATTTTAGTGTAATAAAAGTTTAGTTATAAAATAAAAATATTTCAGTTTGAAAAGAAAATGTGGAATTTGAATTGTGAAAACCATAAAGTCACTGTAAGTGGAATGTTAAGTGCAGTGGGATGGGAATTTTTGAGGACAGATATGGTAACTCTAATTGATGGGGGACAAGAAGAAGCAAATAAACAAAAAGGATTTCATATGGTCAATCCTAAAGAAGCATGGTTTCCAGGTACTAAGATGACCATTTTAAATTTGTTTTTTTTTTAATAATATCTTTGTAGGAATCAATTCAATCAAAGAAAAGCTGGAATCGTGGGAGTGGTGCTATGGATATCCTCATGATTTTACAGTAACTCGCTCTTTAAGAATTCCTTTAGAATTTTCAAAACCAGATTTCGATTCAAAGGAGAATATGAAGCTAAAAATTGTTATTAAAAAGGGTATTGTTAGTGATATATTTTTTTTTATTCCGCCTGGTCTAACAAATACCGGTTTTACTGGAGAAGCAAGTGTTATTTCAAATATCAAAGGCCAAAAATTTAACAAACATATTCTTCAATATTTAATGGCATCGTTAGGACAAAGTGAAGACAGTTCTGATAAAGAGAAGGCCATCAATCAACATATGCAAAGGGTCGTGACATCTCTTTAATTAATACATAATTTTATCATTGTTTATTTTGAGTTAATTTGTGTAACTGCTTTTCCATTTAATTAAATTTCCTAAGGACATGCATTAATTGCATGCTTTTATATTTTAGTCGCTTTTATCGCTATTGTCGCAGTGTACAAAATGTGCTTATTTTACTTGCAAAAATTATTAATGAAATTTTACATGTACTAAAACCATTTTATTCTTATTGTGTCCTAGAAAATATTGCTTTGCTTTTACTTTATATAGGAATTATGCAATTATTTTATCTTTTTTTATATCAATTTTCTGTAGATGTTGTGCCTTTACCACTGATATAAAATTTGTAATTTATGATAAGAGTATCTATATTTATATTAAAAGTTAATTTTGAAACATGACAGTATTCACTTTCTTTCGAGTAATTCGTAATATACAGATAAAAGTATTTTAGAGTAGATTAGTGGAATTTATATTCAAAGAGAAACACTTTTTCGATCCACGTGTATTTATTTTGAGCCGTACAATAATCTGAAACATACATATTTATTTCACATACATGTGTATGTATACATTTATATATTAAAACAATATTCAGTACAATAAAAATATTCATAACAATAACATTAATATAAATAAAACCAATTAAATGCCGATTTTTAAAAATGAATATATTATCTTTTCTAATTGTAATTAAATTTCCGATGCGTTTATTTTATGCTGAGCGCCGACAATCGTAGACATTCTCACGTTTTTCTCAGAACTAGAAACGTCGTGCTCACGTTTAGCTCTTTTGGCAGAATGTTCATATTCGTCAGCAACCGACTTTATATTTAGCGTTTTTATTGTTTCGGACGGAGACCAATCATCATCAATATCCGGTTCGTAGAAACCGTGCTTATTTTTCATTGCCTTGTCATCGTTTATTTCATTGTTAAAGTCATTCAGAGCAGTCTTTAAATTATGAACTGTGTCTTTAATTTCTTTTTCAAATTTTTTACATGTTTCAAAGAACAATGAATTTTTTACCTCACTTTCTGAACAGTTGCTCTCTCCAGTTTCTAAATTTTTATTCAACTGCTCAAGGATCTTGGAGAAATCCACTTTCTCAATTTGTTCCTCATACTTTGAATACCTATCATCCCCTTCCGAATCCTCTTTACCAAATAATAGGAATTCTTCCATATTAAGGGTGTCTTCTTCATTCGTTGCTGAAATCAAAATAAAAATTGTGCATAATATTTACTATTGCAATTAGAAAGTCTTGACTTAATTTGATTTAAATGAGAATAGTAAACCAAAATTGCATCATTAACTTCACAAACACCACTATAGAGGAATTATAGAGCAAATAATTAACATCAAAATCGCTTTTTAATTACACACCTAACTCAACAATTGCAAGAAATAAACATTTTATGAATTATTAAGCATCTTCCATACATTATAAATGTATGAACAAATACCTGAATGACTAAATAATAAAGCTCTTCTTGCTGCAATCTGCTGTTGGTCGCCTAATTCTTTATCCTGAGCAACTCTCATATTAGGCAAAGAAACCAAAAGTGCAGAAAACAAAACAATCATAAGACAAGTTGCTGGGGTAGCTTTAGTAGAGCTGTTGTCAAATATTAATGCTTGCAGTTTGCTAAGCTGAGCCATCAGTCTACTGTTTTGCTTCTGAAGTTGTTTCACTCTCTTTAACAAGAATTTATTTTCTTCTGATCCACGCTTTACTCTAACGAAAAAAATCAATCAATTAAATTAAAATAAAAATAATACAGCTTAAGCGTTTTAGCAGTAAGCACAGATGATCTAAAACCAGAATAATAACAGTGTCATACCTTTCCTCTAAACCGTCCACATACTCTTTCTTACGCTTTCTTGAATCTTGAGCTGAAATTTTGTTGCGGATTTTCCTTCGAATACGTTTTAATTCCTTTTCTTCGCTTTTTGTAAGAGGATAATGTGTAGGTAGCTTTATCCCTGATAGAAAAATACATTAGTAGAAGTGTCTTATTAATAAAGCAAATAGAAAAACCAACCTTCTTTCATAAGTAAACGTTTCTCTTCATCTGATAAAACTAAAGGAGGGTATTGGCATGTTCTTCCAGTATTAACTTTTCCTGCTTCCTGATTACAACCCAAACCTGAACAATTTTTTCAGCATTAACACATTTACAACAAGATGAAATATTCAAATACCTTCAGCTATTTTGGGTATTGGAATTAACCTTTTCTTTTCAGAAATCACATCATTTGTGTTGGAAATTTTTATACTTTTCTCTTGTAATTCTTGGGGATTAANTTAATGTACTTTTATACATATTCAATATTGTAACATGTTTGTGTATGTAATTATAAGTACACATGTTAAAGTTATTGTTGAATTTATTTTGTGATAGTTGTTTGTTAAATTATACCATGACAAGCGTCTATGTTTATGATTGCAAAAATTATAAAAACAAACTCCGATAAATGTATTTTTGTGTTTCACGATTTTGTCAAATGGCTTGAAAATCCCACAACGAAAGATTACATATATTATAGTACAAAACCATGCATATTGTAATAAACAAACTTTGTAATTGCGTAGAAATTGTGAATTATTTTTAGAATTAACTTGAACATGAATCAGCTGTTATTTTTGTAATATTGTCTAGATTGTTACAATCTGAATAAATATGATAACAGCACTTTACCTTTCAAAATGAAGCTAAACAAACAAAAATTCTGATAAAACACTTATAAATTGATATCACTATCATTAAAACACATAATTGCCGCTAAATAGTACTCATTATTTGTTCTAGTTAAATTGTTAGATATCACTAAATGTAATTTTAGAATAGTTAGGATTATATATTACAATGTACACAAGTAATTTTTTACCTATTGTATTGTAGGGGTTTGTAACAATAACTCTTTTGGTACCAGGGTTTTGTCCAATAATTTTAATTTGGCTATTTTTAATCACAGGAAAAGTTTCGGATTCATCTTCAAATGTGGGCTTACATTCTGACATTAAAATATTGTCATCATTTAAGAGAATGTTATTGAGATTGTTTTGAAAACTAAAACATATTTACATCAATATTTGAATTAATAATGCACAAAAGCACCAATAATTACATGTCTTGATCATAACAGGTGCTTGACTTTCCACTGTCTGAAGAAGTACTCTTTTCTGATTTCACCTCATCAGCATGAGAACTGTTATCACTTAGAAAACAAAAATCGCTTTCAAGATTGAAGAGACCATCTTGGGCATTTTCACGTTCCATTAAATTAACATTATCGAAGAACTCCGAGCTCTACAAGTAAATACACATTCCTAACTGTAAACTATTTCGACATGACCGTTAATGACCCAAACCAGTTATCCAGCAATACATTGATTATTTGCTAAACAATACTAAGTAATTCACTAACCATGAGATCTCCATTTTCGTAGTTAAATGATAAATTTATGTCATTCAAAGAAGAATTATCCATATCCTCTTCACTGTTCGAATTTGTATCGAATATATCGCCCATCAGAAAATGTGACATATTGACACTAAAAATTCTGAATTAACGACGAACAAAGAAAAATTGTTCTTTACACCTCAAAAGTAACAACACTAGGGAAGTTCACATTGTATTTTTAACACAAAATTCATATTATTATTTGTAAAAAAAATAATTCCGACTTAACGCTATCAGCCACCGTGGAACAGGTGACGTCAGGCCAACACCAACACCATTTCAGAAAGACAAGACCAGACAATCTATGCAAGGACCATAGAACACAGAACAACAAGAATAAAAGCCGGCAAAATATTACCATATGAATAGCGCTATCTATGACAGAGCCATAAAATTAAGTACTTTAATATATATTACACATTTTATACGATTTAGCATATAAAATTTGTCCATTACAAAATTAAAATTAAATTTATGAATTTATTTTAACGATATTAGCGTAAGAAACAACAATAATTAATGAATAAATTCAAAATAATTCTAAAGATTAAGAACTATTGCAACGCTATCTAAAATATAATGTTGAAACGAAAACTATCCTTCTTAATATTAGAAAAGATTTCTTTGTAGTTTTTTTGTTAAAACTACAACTGTGAAAGTGTGAAACTGTGATCANTTACGAACTTATTTCTTCTATTTTCCTTTTTCTTTTTTTTTTTTTTGAAGAAGTTGACAGTGACAAGTAAATATTTTTCAGTCTGTAATTTTCAGAATTTAAAAAGGTAAGTTCATGCAAAAAATAAAAAGAATACGTATGTATTTTGTCTTTCCGATAAACCCTGTATAATGTACATTAATGCAGTATTAATTCCTTTTTGATCCACCGCTCTTTAAAAAACAATGATGCCTTGGAACTGCCAGTCTTTCTCTTTTATTCTAAAAACTCTTCAGGCTTTAAAGTAAATTTTCAATTGAAGCAAGGGGTCTGTAATATTTTTTGCGTTATTTACTGGAAACTCACAGACAGAAATTTTTAATGCTTTTATTAAACCGACCATTTGGAAAAAGACCCCTCGGTACCTTAAGCTTTCTGGAAGGAGAATATTCAAGAAAAAATTTTGGCGTTAAAAAGTTAATCTAAATGACTATATAGAGTAGAAAAACCTGAAGAAATTTTATTTAATATAGAAAGGGACGGCCTTGAAGACTTTCTGCCTTTTATGGCATAAATTTGGAACTTGGGTACTTATTGCATTAACTTATTATCAGATACTGCGATAATAACATTGTTTTACTATTAATGAATAAATTCAAAATAATTCTAAAGATTAAGAACTATTGCAACGCTATCTAAAATATAATGTTGAAACGAAAACTATCCTTCTTAATATTAGAAAAGATTTCTTTGTAGTTTTTTTGTTAAAACTACAACTGTGAAAGTGTGAAACTGTGATCAACAAAAAAACAGTTGAAATAAGTTGAAAACAGTTGTGATCATAGATAAAGTTGTGATGGTTGTGATTTTGTTGTCGTGTGGTGGGTTGTACGCATTGTAACTATGCATTGTACGTCAAACGCCATGCAGGATTACGCATGTGATAGTGTAATATATGCAAGAATAATCCAGTAATGGACTGTGTATTGCATGAGAGTTTTTACAACACTTCCGAACCAGGTTTGTTTTTAATTAACACTCATCAATTTTTCATTGAGAAGCATTTAATATAGATACATGTGATGAACAGGGATGCTGCAGTCTTTATTTGACGTCTGTCGAATTTATGTATTATAATTATTATTAATGTGGAATTGTGAAATATTCTGTCTTCATTAAAAATTGCCATCGTGTTCCATATTTTATAATAAATAATCAATGTAGACTGAATGTTTCAAGCATCAAAAATTTCATCAATTTGCATAACCTCGTTAATTTGTGAAGTAATAATCGTTACTTTTTGAGATAGAAATTTATAGTATATGAAAAATTTACTTTTAATAAGTTTTTATTTTACAATATATAATTGTACAGTTAATGATGAATCAGAACATAGACAAAATCAGAATGTGAAATATACTCAATCGGACACTTTTTTATTGAATAAAGATTATGAAATAATCTTGTTACAGTATGCTATCATGATGTCATAATAAAAATTATAAATTAAAAAGGTATGTAACTTACAGGAAAAACCGGCAAACTAGAAACAGTTCAGTAAAAAGTCCCCAAGTCAATTTCGTGTTATTCTTTGAGCTACAATTAAGTTTAGGTATTTTATACCTGGATGTATTTACCTTTGAAGAATGATTATGTTATTCGACTACTATACTAGGTTTCTTGGGTTAGCCTCGACCTTGAAGTAGTAGGTACTCAGTATGTCGGCATTATTAAATTTTGAAGCATTATTTTTGTCGTTTAGCTTTTAAATTAAATACTTATTTTAAGGAAAAAATTGAACGTAAATAGATATACCAGTTAAACATACCTATCTGCCTGTTCGGAAGTAAATTCATTTTAACTGTACGTAAATAACCACCCTGTATAGCTCAAAATAAAAGTTTTAATGTACTTTTATACATATTCAATATTGTAACATGTTTGTGTATGTAATTATAAGTACACATGTTAAAGTTATTGTTGAATTTATTTTGTGATAGTTGTTTGTTAAATTATACCATGACAAGCGTCTATGTTTATGATTGCAAAAATTATAAAAACAAACTCCGATAAATGTATTTTTGTGTTTCACGATTTTGTCAAATGGCTTGAAAATCCCACAACGAAAGATTACATATATTATAGTACAAAACCATGCATATTGTAATAAACAAACTTTGTAATTGCGTAGAAATTGTGAATTATTTTTAGAATTAACTTGAACATGAATCAGTGTATTTTACCTTTTTAAATATTTGCGATCCCCGAAGCATACGTTTTTTTAATTTTCAGTAAATCTAATAACGTATCTTACTAAAGTTTAATAGCTGTTATTTATTGTACAATTTTATTTCCTTGCTAAACCAAGTAAAAAGGTAGTTCTGTTTTATTGCCGTTCACAGATTTCCTATCAGTAAAAAATGTGTTACAAACGATAAAGACGAGTGATTGAATTTTTTTACGATTAGGGTTACAAAAAACTGTAAATGAAGTTATTGTATAAATTTATACGTTGGTGCTTAATATAAATATATTTTTCAGAAATCACATGGAATGATGTTAAGGATCGACCATTGTTCGATAAAAAAAATAAAGTGTTGCCGTGTGATATTTTTTCGCAAATAGTTTTATTTACATTAATGCAAGTATGACAAATAGTTAATAATAAAAAAACACGACCGTAGTAGAAGGAATTGATTAATCGAACGATGATAAAGTTCTACTATTATGTTTCCTGTGTTGTGTTTCACGTGTCTTTTGGACATTACACACATCAGTGGGCTGTTCATGTACTCGGAGGAAAAGAAGTAGCCGACAAATTAGCACAAGATCATGGATTTAGAAATTTAGGAGAGGTAAGTGTCTATTTATTATTTTTCTACCGTATATGTATGCGAGATCTTTCATATTATACCTCACTTAACACCTCAGTTTTAAATTTGAACTCCCCGCCTCCCTAGTTTGGAACCCATATTAAATTAAAAAAAATTTTTCATTACGCCAAATTTTCAAGTTAATAGTTTACACCATTAGCTCTTGCCAGAAAGAAAAGACCAATACGTATATAGGTGTATGTAAGGGTCGTCCAAGAGGGGGTAGAGGAGTTCAAACCTCCCAATTGACAACTGGAGGGCTTAGCCCCTCTCAGTTTTCAACGTACATGATTGTCAAAGAAATATTGATGAGAAAACATGAATACATAAATGCTTGATCCCTAGGAATTTTCACGCGCTTCATAACCAAATGACGTAGCTCATGTTTGGGTGGCGCCTGTATCATACCGACAAGATCTCACTGTAAGGGTTCCTGGCTAGAGTTCTGAATGCGGGAACCGTCAGAATCTCTTGAAATTTCCCAGAAACATTCAATTACTCTCCAAAAGATAGTAGATATGTGAAGGGATTTTTGGCAACTCGAACTGGAAGGAGTGACAAAAAGTCCAATTTTGTCGTAATAGCTTAAAGTTCGCAATAGTAGCGTAATTTTTTAAAAAGTAGGTTTTATGTCCACATATCCTTTCTTGTTCTATTGATTGTATAAACAAAAATTCTTATCATTGGTTGTAGCTATAGAAAAAAATGTTGATGACTTGACCTTCTTTTGTGGTTCAATGCTGTAAACCAGGCAGCGACAACACTCACTTCGTGTTGCTTTGATTGTTTATAATAGGAAAAGGCAATACGAACGAAGTAAATATTGTCGTTGCTGTGTATTTGTTTTATTTACAACAATGCGAATCTGTTTAAGATACCACCCTATTCTTTACAGCTACAACCATAGTTAATAATTTTTTGTTCATACAATCTTAAGGACAGTAAAGGAGGTATGCTTGAGGGGCGTTAATAATTTAGAATTTTGAACTATAAAAAATTGGAAACACATTTTTTTCGCCCTTTCCTGCTCCAGTCGCCAAAATTCTTTTAGGTGTTTTAATATGTCAAGTCTAGTGAAAAGTGTAATAAGTAATACAATAATAAATTTGAAGCCAATCGAAGGGTTCCGGTTTTCAGAATTCCAGCTAGGTTCGTTTAGTATCTTTTAAGTAAAAACGGAACTTTAATAATTAAATAATAATAAAAAATTAATTGCGATATTGATGTTACCTAATTGAAATGTGAAAATTAATGTTTTTCCCAATTTTTATATTTATAACTATGTATGTACTTATTTTTTATTAGTTTCAAGTAAGTCGTGTTTATTTTATTAGCTATTTTTGATCATATTATATTTTATACTAGCTTTTATTCCGCGATTTCGTTTAAGTAAAAAAAAGTCTCATCGAAATCGGTTCTGCTGTTTTGATGATTACTTCGTACAAACAGATAGACGTGACAGACAAATAAAAACAATGTAGACATCTTCGTATACTTTACACTCCTGACAACCTTCTCTTCGTCTCTGTAAAGTCATATCGAAATCGATTGAGCTGTTTCGAAGATACAGAGAGACTGACAATTTTCTTTTCAATTTAGGATGTATTGTAAATTTTTAATAAAAAATTACTTGTAACAGAAGTTCAACATCGTCCACAATTAAACGTTTAGCGTGTATCGCTTATATTTCTGTTATTATTATTTTTCTTTTAATATTGTGCGCATTTTCAACCCAGAAAATAGAAGAAAATTAAGTTTGAAATTGTTTTCAAATTTTAACATCGTATTACTAATAATTAAAAGACATTTGGCGTCAGTTGTCTAATTTTAGTTCGAAATAACAAATTTATTTGCTGCTCGTGTGTAACTAACTGTCTTATAGTTATGTAAAATATTGATGTAGACTTTAAAGTAAACGTTGAAATGGTTCTAACGTAAGTATGCTAATAACTCTAAACTTCAGTTGTGTGTATCTTGTTTTAAGAAATGCTCCAGTGGAAATATACAGGATTCATACAAAAAAGATTACATTTATGTAAATAGTTTTTAAAAGTCAGCAAGCAGTATTAATTACATTCGGCATTTAAATGGATATATTTAACTAGCTCACGCATTGGACATTAGAATAAGTAAATCTCCAGCAATATCCTAAATTAACTATAAGCATGCTACATCAATTAGAAATTCAGTTTACTGATGGTACAGTTAAATAAATTAACGAATTCAGTCAGTGTAAAGCGTGAAACATCTTAACCTTTGACTAGCAAGGATAATTTTAAAACCGTGTAATGTTAGATATTGTCTTATCACTGTTCACTGTTTTGTTTTTAATAATCGCCTAAAATACTTAACTCTTCAAAGATAAGATTTAAGAAGAAGAAGTATGTACGTAAAATCTAGACTAAATAAGATGTTTTTTTTTTATTAATTTCTTTAACGAACACTGTTTTTAATGAGTAACATCTTGGGATAAGATTTAGAATAAATTTTTTTGCAATTTGTTTATTTTAAATGATAATATCGCCGTTTAAAAAATACCAATATTAGTCTCAAGGCAATAGTTAATAAATACATATTACGCATTCATATAATGCATTACTCTGCATGATCAAAGGTCGTATCCGGAAAGTAACTACATTTTTATATATTTTTTTATTGAAAATTCGTTCCACTTAACAAGCTTATTATGTTTATACTCCCGTAATAATACGTGCCTGAAATAAGATATAAAAAAATACTGTTTTTTAGATTTTTCCTGACTACTATCACTTTGAACATCCGAAGATGACTAAACGATCTCTCGGACCTGACATACAGAGAAAGACTTCGTTAAGTGTAGATACTCGAGTTCTTTGGGCCGAACAACAAGTAGCTAAAAAAAGAATTAAAAGAGATTATAAACTTCAGGACTCTGACCCACGTTGGCCGAACATGTGGTATTTGGTACGTTATTTACCCTGTATGATGCATTCCAGTAATCATGTATTTACCTTTTTTTCTATAGAATCGTGGCAATGGTCTAGATATGAATGTCATTCCAGCCTGGTTAGATGGTATTACTGGAAAAGGAGCAGTTGTAACTATTTTAGACGATGGTTTAGAAAAGGACCATCCAGACTTGAGTCAAAATTATGTAATAAATATATTAAATTTTGTTCATTAATTTGAGCTATTTGTAATTGATTTTATTACTTTCTGTAGGATCCTATGGCATCCTACGATGTAAATGATCAAGATTCTGATCCTAGTCCTCGATATGACATGATCGACTCCAATAGGCATGGAACAAGATGTGCTGGTGAAGTGGCTGCTGTAAGTAATAATTCAATTTGCGCTCTTGGAGTGGCACATGGTGCTCAAGTAGGAGGAGTCAGGATGCTAGATGGAGATGTTACCGATGCCGTAGAAGCTAGATCGCTTAGTTATAATCCACAACACATTGATATTTATAGTGCTTCTTGGGGACCTGATGATGACGGGAAAACAGTCGATGGACCTGGTGAATTTGCCACAAGAGCCTTCATGGAAGGAGTAACAAAGGTATAAGAGGATTGAAAGAAAAAAATACCAGCTAAAGATATTGGGTAGATAGAAAATTCAATGAAAAATGTTTTGTTTTGTAGGGTCGCAATGGCAAGGGGTCAATATTTGTTTGGGCATCTGGAAATGGCGGTAGAGACCACGACAATTGTAATTGTGACGGATATACGAACTCTATTTATACTCTTTCAATATCCAGTGCTACAGAACATGGTCATGTACCTTGGTACAGTGAAGCATGTAGTTCAACATTGGCTTCAACGTACAGTAGCGGCGCAGTTGAAGAGAGACAAGTAGTTACCACTGACCTGCATCATTCATGTACTAGTAGTCATACTGGAACCAGTGCTTCTGCCCCCTTAGCTGCCGGAATTTGTGCGCTAGCGTTGGAAGCAAACCCAAATCTTACTTGGCGTGACATGCAGCACATAGTTGTTCGAACTGCACGACCTCAAAATCTTATTGCATCTGATTGGAAAATTAATGGGGTTGGAAGAAACGTATCCCATAGTTTTGGTTATGGTCTAATGGATGCTTATGCCATGGTTCAACTAGCAAAACGATGGATTACTGTACCTGAACAACTTAAGTGTGAAAAAAGCGCGCCGCATGGTCAAAAGTAATATAGTTTAGTTATTAAAGGTAATGATACTTATGTAATTAATTTTATTTAGGATAATACCTGCTAAGAGTGTCGTTAAATTGCAACTTGAAGTGAAGGAATGTGAGGGTATTAAACTTTTAGAGCACGTTCAAGCTAAACTTACCATTATCTCTCAAAGACGAGGAGATCTCAGGATTCAATTGATTTCTCCTATGGGTACCAGGGTAATGTTATTAGCACACAGGTACTTTACTTTAAAGCCTTTTATGTGTAAACTATTAATATGGTGAATTATGGCGTTTTTACAGAGCTAATGATATGTCTAAAGCTGGTTTTAATCATTGGCCTTTTATGTCAGTTCATTCCTGGGGAGAATCACCTCTGGGAATTTGGCAGCTGGAAATACACAATGATGACCGATTGTTAGGTAAATGTTACCCTGATTTCCAATGACACGCAATAAAATTAACAAATTATTTCAGCATAACAAAAAATAAAAACGTTGTCATTACTAATAACTAACCTTTTAAAACTTACAGGCCGTGCTGTTCTTCAAAATTGGTCTCTTGTGCTCTACGGAACAAAAGAGTTTGTTTCAATTTCTGAACAGCCCAATTACAATAAGAATTTCAGAGTTAGGCCGAATTTAAAAAAGAAAACGAGTAAAAAACAAAAAAAAACGAAAATTGCCTCGACAAACGTAAAACTTCCGAAAACGACAAATAAAACTAAGCACAGGAATAATAATAATAATCATAACAATAGTAGCATAAATAATAATAGATTTTTTTCTGCCAAGGTTACTCCAGTTTCGAGTAAAAATAGAAAACTGTTTACAACCCCTACGGTCATTCCTACCATTCCACACTTGTTTTATAACGCCAATAAAAACAATTTTAGTTTAATGAATGTTAATATAAGACCGTATTGGAAATTTGTTAAAAATATTAGTGTAACATACCCTCTGATGATTCCCGTGTCTCGAGGAACCATATCAAGAGAATCGCTCAAAAAAACTCAGAAACCGAAAGAAAAAAGTCGCGATTTAAACTCTAACCAGAACAGTAAAACATTAAAAAATAAAATAATCGAATCAACTACTACCACTGAAATTCTTACTACTATTAGGGGAAAAACTAACGGTAAAAATGTGTTTCTTGCATGGTTGTTGTGTTGCATGTTCTAGATAACTAGAATTAATAATAGCCCTATTAATCCCAAGATTCTTGTATTTATTTTTTGATAGTATTTTATGTAATTTTAGAATATAAAATATTTTATTTTTTTTTTTTACATATTCTGATATAGATAATAATTAAATATAGCATTATCTTTTATAGATGCAGAAGTGCGTGCATGGGATTTGATATTATATGGGACAGCAACTGCTATAGCTATTGATAACAAAAATACAAATGCAAAACCCTCTACTACCGAAACATTTGAGCACAATTCAATAGATGAATTCAATGAAAGAATTGAGGTATGTCAATTTCATCGAACCTTTTTAATGTATTGCTTATATATTAACACAGCCGTCTCTAATACAAGCCATGCTGAGAAATTTGGCAACAGCGCATTGCTTCGATGTGAGAGTCCTATTCTGCGAGTCTTAGTTGTTATAAATTCACGTAGTTACACATGATTTTTAGACACCCATTACGATAAAAATTAATTGAATTATTAAATAACTAACATTTGTTCATCACTGATAGTATGTGACGTTATTTAAAATACACTTCAACATGTAGGTATTAAGAATAAAATAGAAAAGACAAAAGATTAGGTGTAAACATTGTTAGGTACCTACATGAATTTCATCTCGATAATTGTAATTTTATTAAAGCAAATTTCCACACCACAATTGAAGTATTGCCAAGGCGCGTTAGCTTTTTTTGGGGTTCACCAATAGCCCTGCCATCCCATTAGAAAAAACTAATTACAATTTCTAATTTACGGATTTTTGCTGTCTTACAGTTAGCTGAATTTGAATTGGAGTGGCGGGACTCTTGCTTTCTATAATTTATAATTTTAACGTAATCATTAAGCAAAACATTAGCAAAAGAAGATAAAATTTGGAAGAATATATCTTTATAGTGTTTTCCAAAACTAAATATTTTTGAAAATAGTTAATTTTCCTAAAATTGATTTTTGGAGTTCAGCCCGTAAATATTGTGTCTGCAGATATTCGTTATTACTTATTTCTTCAAGAATGGCATAAAAGTGAAAAAAAACTATACTAATATTATCAGTAGGAACAGAAAGTCCTCCCCTTTGTAAATAATCAAAATAAATATCTCCAACGCAAGAGCCTTTATTGTTTATTATGAGCGAAACACAATTGTTGCAAGTTATCTTTTTACGAGCAGAATGAACTGCATATCCTGAAATGGAAATTTTTAAGGAGTCATCTAAATCACAATTCATTAAAAAATCGGAATTTAAAATTTCAATAAACTGACTTATGTTTAAGGGAGACTCTTCAACAATTTAAATTCCTGTTTCATTTTTCTCTGGTAATTTAGGATATGTTAAAAGCACACTCAAAACATTACCGGCAGTGGATACTTTTTTTTACTGTTTTTATAATGTCACTTTCGTTAAAGTGATGTATGTAAACTCCAGAATATTTTCATGGAGTCCAATCTTTGCGAGGTATAGTACTTATGCATTTTTTTCGCATTTCATCATTTTTTTGGGAATAAAAATATAGACATACTTGTACTTACATTTTAAAGATGATTTATAATTTGAATTGCAACTGGGAACACAACGACGAGAGGCATTTTGTTAAGAAATAAACAAGAAAATTTACAACTAAAACACACAATCTGACCTAAAACATTTTCACTTCTTTCACATAATAGTTCTGTAATTAAAAACTGCATCCCAAGGTATTAATCACTATAACACACTGTAATCATCCTTATTGCACATTTACTGCACGATATTTCCGCTACAATTAAAATATTATAGAACAACGAAAAAAACACAACAACCAGTGTATTAGTTGTAACTCTCATTAACTGGGAAATCCTGGGACTCCCACAGTGTTGCCAAGTAAACCTTCAGCATGGCTTGTAAGTAGAGACGGCTGTGATATTAATATACATACGTTAATCTTTTGATACTTTATTCGGTATTTATTACAAAAGGAAGAGAAGTGAAACTCATATCGTTCGAAAGGTAGTGTATCTTAAATGTGCATAAAATAAAAATCATTTGCGTGTGTTGCTGTTAATTTAAAAAACGCGGGTTACGTACTAGAAGGCGAGCATTATAAGTATATTATATACGCTTGGTTTCAGTGATAGAAAGCTCGCCTGTCACGTGTGCGTCCTGAGCTCGATTCCCGTTCGATATATTTTTTTAAAGACTTAATTTATTTACAGATGAAAAAAAATACCACAAATGTTGAACACAGCGTTAGCATGGTAGCATCATCATCATCAGATTGTGTAAAATCAAATGGACGTTTTTGTTTAGGTTTGTGTCTATTTTTTATGTTGCTAGCTTCAGATTTCTTTAACATTACGTCATTCTATTATTTTTCCTGGTTTAATTGGCCACAAATAAGTAACAGGTGCTTTTTCTCTGAAACAAGAAATTATCAGATATTCAAAACTGGCTCTGTCAGGATAACAACGGAATATATGCTTTTATCTAACAAATTTTTACATAAATTAACTGCTACTTGTGTCTGCGATATTTTTGAAAAAATTACGGGAATAAGATCTAAGTAATTAATTTAAAATACTGCAAGCTGCTAATTAATTCTCGTTGTTAGAATTAAAATATTTTATTTAATTAATACTCAAGAAACCAATGCAACTATAATTACCTGCAACATTATATATTTTTAAAGTCTTCCTTTTAAAGTTGTT
>NW_020438858.1:14057-14953 GCF_000699045.2 Agrilus planipennis | reverse complement strand
ATTTTATTTAATTAATACTCAAGAAACCAATGCAACTATAATTACCTGCAACATTATATATTTTTAAAGTCTTCCTTTTAAAGTTGTTTAATTTATTTTTGTATATATATATCTACTTTGTGTATATGATGATTTTAAATTATTTATACAAATGAACTTTATCTATTTACAAAATAACGACCGTTTTTTAATTGCACTTTGTTTCGTGTCACATAAATTTTGCTCTATGCGCAAAGTTTTAGCGTTATAATCTTATTTTGTATCAATCGATTTGTCGTTGAATGTTCAGTGTCATTATTTATAAGTGCAATTACTTGTTATAATATTTCATGGTGCCAAGGAAAATAAACTAAATCCAAAAAAAAAAATTAAGACTGCGCTCTTTTACATCTAAGAGTAAATAGTAGTATGAACCGATAACTGCTTTTCTTCATTGCTTTCTAGCGTTAATAGACTGTGTTCATACGACTTTTTGGCATTAAGCCTTACAAAAATTGGTAAAAAAGAAAATAGCTCAATTTTAAGAGGTAAAAGGCAACTTTCTACAAATGAAGGAAAATTTTAGCTTTAGGTGTAATTGTACAGTTAAAAATCAAATCGGTAGATTACGAAAGACAAAGATAAAACCAAAAGGTTTCCAGAATCTGTCGTAAATATAATTAGCACAAATTATTAGAACGTAGATGTTAATTTTCAAACTGTTTAATGTACTTACTTTTTTTTTAATTTAATTCAACCTGTTATATATAATTTTACCAGAATAGGTATTTTACATTATTTTAAGAGCTGTTTTGCCAATGTAATTTTTATATTGTATAACAGAATGTAACTACATTGCTGTCATTAGATAAAAACGTATTATTTATTATTATATTTCTTCGATTAATTTTTATATA
>NW_020438858.1:0-13782 GCF_000699045.2 Agrilus planipennis | reverse complement strand
TTGCCACAAAAATTCATTTCGATTAATTTTTATATATATTGTAATCGGTAACCTACTTTATTTAAAGTATGTTAAAATGGCTCTTAAAAATAGTTAATAGTTTACGCACCGATAAAGATACATAATCTTGTTCTTTATAGGTGTAAATTTGCTGTGATTTATTTAAATATTGTTGTATGTAGAAATGTTACTTACTTTAAGCATACCACAAACTTTTAGTTCCTAGAAAAGAAAGTAGTACCTACATAATACCGAATGGCTTTAACTATTTACTGAAATTATAGCTAAGTTTGAATTCATCGATTCTGAGAACTTTTGCCAATATGTAGTGTTGATTCCAGATCATTTTTGAGTAGTCTTTGTAGTCGCAGCAAATTGTTTATAGTTTTGACAAAAAAAGAACCAAGTAATCTAAATGGACAGAAGTATTCTATGATGTATAACAAACATAAAAGTTTTAATTGAAAAATATAGTTTTTCGCAATTATGTGTTCACTATATCCATTCATTCAAAAATATATGAAAAGGTAGATACTTCTGCCCTGTATGACAATAGACGACTTACCTAAACTTGGATCATAAATTTGAACATTTGCAAGACTGTACATATACATGGAAAATGTTTGTATCAAAATTAAAAATAAATTGTGGCTGAATTTTCTCATGATTTCTCTTTTCTAATAATCACTTTAATACTTAATATGAAATTATAGACAGTGTTTCAGATATGGATAACATTTCTGCAAGAAAGAACACTAGGTAAGTTGTTAGTTGGTGTGGTGGTGTATGTTATCACTTATCATCTATTAAGTTTAATTTTCGTTTGCTTGCTTTTGTATTAGAACACCTGTCGTATAAATTTCAGTCACAATTTATTTTTGTATATCCTGATGAAATCTGCATCAAATTAAACATAATTTTGTTGAGCATTCCTTTAATGAATAAATTTTTGCTTCCATGTTTTTATGCACTAAAATTAAAATCTCAATGAACATGTTTTCGTTTTATGGACTCTATTTAATTTATCGTTGTAGTTAGAATTTTTTATTTGGTTTGATTTGATGTAGGACGTCTTTTTTTATAATTTAAAAAACTTTTCCAAGGTCAGTTTGTTGATTTATTTTTTGGCAATGTTTTTTAAATGGAATATGTATGATTACTACAAATGTTCTGTTTTCATTTCTTTTCAGAGTGTTCGTTAGAATATGTGTTACATAAGGGAAAATGTTTGGAGAGATGTCCGAATCAATTTTATTCAAGCGCATTAGAAATGAGTAATGGGGCAAATAAAAATTATGAAAAGGTAAGTGAAAGAGGCCGTGTTTGTTTACCTTGTCATTATACATGTAAAATGTGTGTGGGTTCAAACGATTATCAATGCGTACAATGCTTCCCTGATGCAACTTTAGTCAATATTAGTAACTGGGAGTCTTATTGTTACTCATCACGTATAATAGGAAACATTACCGCTCAGAAATGGTATTTCAGAGTATATATTTTATTGTGGATAATATTAAGTGGACTACTTATTGTAATTATATATTTTTTAATACCAAAACGTAAAGAACGTATTGATTTTGATGTGATAGAAAATATTAGAGGTATGGAAAAACATGTCAAAAGTGCAGTGTACAGTGACAGCGATGGTGAATAATATTAAACATATATGTAGAATCTTTCTGTAAATAATTTTTAATCGAACCCATAAATGTATTTTAATTATCTTTCTTTTTTTTTTATGTAGTTACCACTAAAGCCCCTTTTTTAAACACAAACGTAATATTTCATGGTTTTATTTTTATGTATACAAAACAAACGTCCATAATTTATTGAAACATCTATTAAAAGTTAATGATTAAAACACACATAAAAAAATAGTTAAATCGCGAATATCATAACAATCATCCTTATAAATACAAACAAAAACTTATGATAAATATATGGAACAGAAGGATCTATATTATCAACTGAACTGTTATTTTAATGTGTTGCGTTTTGGGTTTTTAACATAAATTTTAAGAGTAATTTAAATCACAAGTGCTTTCTCTTAATACCTATAAATTACTTTTTATCCCGTGATCTACAACATAATAGTAGCGGTATGCTATTGATATGTTATTTTTAAACTATAAGGATACAAAATCTTTTGTATTCAGCTACACGGAAACACTTGTGTGATTTCTCCGATTCCTTTTGTTCTTCCTTCCCTGAAAAGCAAACGCTGTCCAATTCGAACATGTTCTGGAAGTCTAGTAAATTTAAATAAAACAGAATCTCTTTCATTTGTATGTATACAGTCGGAAGAAAAAATGCCGACAATAATAGCAGTTTGTCTAATGTTTCCTATAAATACTGTTGTTTGGAAACCACAATAAATTGCAGTGGAGTGAAATAGAACACATATATTAGCTTGAAAATAAAAGCAGCCTACAGCTGCTTTGTCTTCAGTACTTAAAAGAAACATGCCGTTTCTAAGATCATCTATTTGTCTATTTAGACAAATAGCTGCACTTTGACCTGCTCTAACCATTCGACAAGGCACCTTATTGCGATGTATTGATTGTACGGTAACAGTGGTAAATGATCCATCTTTATGTGGGCCAATGTTTAAATGCATTCCTTCTGTTATTGCTCCTTTTGTTAATAATCCTCCCACTATTTGACCAACATCACCTGCCCGAAAATTTTCATCTATCTGAAACTCGGGGAGTTCCTAAAAGTTTATTATTACATATACAATAAATTTAGATGCTGTAACGACTTGATTTACTTGTTCCAGCCTTTCTCTTTCATTTATGCCTAAACCGGGGGGTAGAACAAACAAAAATTTTAGCAGTAATTTCAGTCCTTCCCCTGTAACACTAGACACACAGAAAATTGGCACCACATTGTCCTTCAGTTGGTTTGCTCCCGCAGTTATAGCATCATCAATGTTCTTAACAATCAAGGGTACTTTTTGACAACCCACTTGTTTTAAAAATGATTCCAAACTTTGCAAAGTACTTCTAGGACTTACCAAGTCAGTTTTAGTTATAACAATAAAAAAAGGAACTTTAAGTGCAACTGCTATACTTAAATGCTCCTGAGTCATTCCTACAGCTCCTGCAGAACTTGATATCTAATGAGAAACCTTTCTGATTTCCTTTATAAATATTGCATATGTATGTTGTTACTTACCACTAACATAGCATGATGAGGTAAATAGCCAGAGAGCCCTTGAATTGTAGTACGAATGTATTTCTTATGACCAGCCAAGTCTAAAAACGTAATTAATTTATTTGATTCTTCACAGATGTCTTCTGCTGTCATAAGATCACTATAGCTGTAATTTATTTCTTGACCCTGTTGCAAAACATGAATAATATTGTAGTCAATGTATTAAATTGATTTTATTTATACCTGAGAATTAAAGCCAAGTATTTCATGAGAAATTGATGAAGTTCTACCACTTTGAACTTCATGTAAATGCCGAAACATATTTAATCTAGCCCTGCCATTTCCATTATCCAGGTGACCCTGAGTCAAAACTCCTAGAAGTGTTGATTTTCCAGCATCTGCATTACCAAGAACTGCAACTCTAATTTCAATATTATTTTGATCATCTGGCACCTGTTAAATAATAAGGTTGTTGACCAAATTCATTTATTAGCATAAGAATAAATTATTTCAGTTAGGATTTTTCCAAAATTAATAAATACATGTAGCAAACTAAAAATAATAGCATAGTAATAAATATTTTACCTTTCTAACAAGGACTTCTGTTACAATTTTATTATTTTCTAAAACTCTATCCCTAAGAATTGTTGTTGTAGCTCCCAACTTTAATGCCATTTGTTTCAATGTCTGCAGGCTAGCAGTCATGTCATTACACGACAGTCCTGTAAGAGCGCCTGTGTCTTCAACACCAATTTCATAAATTGCTTCTCCTTGACCTTCTCTTAGCCTCCATTTCATCTATAACAAGTGTAGAAAGTTTACTCAACAAAACTTGCAACTAATCAAAGCCCTTTACCTGTGTAACCAGGTGTTCAAATCTTTGCTTTGATGGGTTTATTATCTTAAGTTTATATTCTATATTTCCTACTTGTGGTTCAGGAGGTAATACATTCTGATTTATATTATGTAAGTTTGTTTGTTGCACGCAGTTTGGACTGCAATCATCTGGATCGAAAAAGCTAACCAATGGGTCCATCGTATTACAAGTTTATATCATTTCGTTCAATAACTACATAAATTTATCAATTCAATAATGATTACACCCTTAATATTAACCTATTTCTTGATTTCTGCTACATTTTCAATACTTATTTAAAGTTATCAAGCACAACGATACAATACAGAATTTGTATTTACATACATTCTTTAATACAATTAAAAATTGCATAACAACATTGTGAAATATATTAACATATGCACAGCTTAAACAATTGTGGGGAAAGGAAATTCACATTCACATATTGTGTTAAATTCTAATAAATATTTATAGATTAAATGAAAATATAACCTGAAAAGAAATGTCAAGAATTTTATCTATAGTCAAGAATTATGTGCACAAATCTTATCTATGCCCTCAACACTCATAGAAAATTGCATAAAACAATAAGCAACGAAGTTGTCGATTTTACAAAATATGCAATTATTTCACTTAAATTTTCCTATTTTATGAACAGGTAAACAGTTACACTTTAATTTATTTACATAGTTTTCTATGAAAGAGCTTTTCTTCAGGTCCACATTCGTGCAAACATAACGAAGGATGCGCATTTCCTAATATATGCTTATGATCATTGATCCTTATGATTGTAATCATAGATAACAGATTGTAATAGTTAATAATAATTAAAATGTTTTACTAAATGAATCTGACGCAAAAATATTCTTGCAAATTCCTCCACATGACACAGGCAGAAGTTGTTAAAGTTTAATTTTGATCTTAGCCNAGTTATAATATAATATATATAATTTGTGTTCATTAGTTTTTCTCACATGTGACGTTTACAACGTCACAAATGCTGGAATTATAAATGAAACTTCGTCAAATTTGTGATAAAGGCTCTACGTCCTTAATCCCTTTGTAGATCTATTATCTATGGTCCTTAATATTTTTAATGGCTTACAAGCCCAGCCTATTTCTATAAAACGTCAATGATATAACCGATTTCTGTAATTTTGAGTTTTGATCTTTTGTGTGAAACATTTTTCGTGGTAAAAATACTTAATTACTTAATTTGGTTTAGTTTATCAAGTATATACAACTTTACGGTATTATAACGTGGCTTGATATTTTGTATTTTTTTTCAGAAAAAGGTGCTTACACTATATCAAGCAATTAGTGCTGTTTTGGGGCTTCTTTCTGCCCATGTTTATAATAAGCATAGCATCCAGAGTGAACATTAATGGTAGGAACGATTGTATGGTGCAAAGTAGGACTGTGACCAGTATGGACACAAACAAATGGAATCATTAGGTAACTCTTTAAATTAAAGAATGAACCATTATTGCAATTAATTACTTGAACTGATTTGCAAAGTTTTTATTTGTTATTGTATCTAGTTAATCTGTTTTTGTTTTACTGGTCAGCTCAGTTTGACCTGTGTATGGGGTGAGAGCACTTAAAATTTATTTCACTTGCTGATATATATAGAATAATAAAAAAAAAAAGTTCATACTATATCAGAAATACGAATAATTCTTTATTATCGGTATAAAATCAAAAGATGCTTTGCAGAACAGAGGAAATAAAAAACTAAATACTTAAATCCCACAAAAAACACCTTTATTTAGTATTTATTTATTTCGCTGACGGGCACCAAGCTTTTTAAAACAAGTTAAATGTAACATATATTACAATTAGATACAGTATGTGGAATTTCTGGTTTTAAGTATTTTATTTATGCATGTGTATATTTGTTAATCAAGAATTTATATTTGCAGTTCGAATATATGCTAATTAATAGTCAATTTAGTATACATTCGCATTTTATTATTTATAATTGTACAATCTTATTGTGCATTTTTAATTTAAAATTCAACAGTTTGATGAAATGATAACTATATATTAAAAAGACAACTATATATCCAAATCACCACAAAGGGACTTATTTTAATTTATTCATCACCACAAAATAATACAGAAAAATAATAAAAATAAATCATACATTTATACAAAATTATAGCGAGATTCATGGTTAAAATTATAAGAAAGTGAAGTAAGTTGCCAGCAAGGAGGCACTACACATGCCCGTACACTGACGTGGTGTAATTAAGAAACTTAAAATAGCTTAAAAACTATACAAAGGGACTTATTTATTCAATTATTTTTTAACATTCTGTTACCACATTATTTAACTAAGCTCATTGTATATTTAAATATTGTTTTGATTGTTTAACAGGAAAATTGCACAAACTTTGGACATCATGTGTAATTGTTCTGTGACAGTAGCAGTCTGTATTTCATCCCAGTATGGAGTAGTATCCTTTTATTCAATGAAATAAAAAACAACAAGGGTAAGTGACAAACTTTTAATTTATAAGATAAAATGAAAAGGCTTGGCAAAGTGATGATTATTCTGCGTAATGATTACTAATTTTATTTCGAAACACTTTCTTTGTTATTGTAAAAGCATTGTTCACTAAAAAAGAGAATCAAACTCTAATGCATATTTGAGGTAATTTATTAGCACGTTTTATATTCATGTGAACATTGGAATAAACTAATTAAAAGTCAGGATCAATAGTATATTTGTGTGCTGTTAAATTTTTAATTTTTCTTCTTTTTTGCTCTACTAAAAACGTATAAGTGTTAATGTTAGTCGTAACATTTTTTCGTTTTGTCTGGCAGACCCAAATAATCATAAAATTGATTATTTTAATATTTTTTTTTTGTTGTGCAATAAGAAACGTTTAGGAGAATAGAAAAGAAGCTTTTATGAGAATTTTGGAAATACATAAGTATTTTAGGGTATTTATTATAGACACGTTTTCGCTTTGTAATAAAGGGCAGAGCGTGAATAATTGATAATTTTAGATGTAACGCATTTTCTTGTTAAAAAGCATTAATTTTTTTAATGTTTTCCTATTTCATTGTGTTGCCAATTTAAGAGATATAAATAATATTATTCATTTTATGGGTGCCAAAACTGGTTTTAGATATTACAGTTTTGGAGTACTTATCAGTATGCAATCGATTTTATACTGGTGTATGTATGGTTGCATATGAGATGTTTTTCTTCTACGTTAAATTCCTTTGTTTTTTTGCACTTATTTTAATATCTTTAGCTAATTAAATTTTTTGTTCATTTGTATAGGTTGACCGTTGAATGGATGTGTTGTTTAACGACTTATGAAACATTGTTTAAACAATTTGGTAACAATAAATAAAAAATATTTAAATGTTTTAGGAATAGAATTTATTAATCTGAATTCTAAAAAATTCTCTTCCTGAACCTTTTAAGGGCGTGTGAAGTAATTAAAATTCAAAAGTTATAAATATTTTTGGAATTATGAAATGCAAGTGCATATATTTTTGTTTTTTTTTTTCAAATAATTTTTTGAATTAATTAATATTTGATAAAACTAAATAAAAGCACATTTGGATGTTTTTTTCAAAAATGAGTTTAAATTATTTAAAAAACTAGTCTGGAAAAAATTAAAAAAGTTATACCTTTTTTATATTTCACAATTCAAGAAATGTTTTTATCTTCTGAATTTTAAATATTTCGCGCCACTTTAGAAAAGTGTCATCTTCGGTTACGCTCACATATAATCTCGTTGCCAGTTGCAGTTGTCTCGTTTTATCTAATTATCGTGATAATTAGTTACAGTGGGTGCATTTAAATTTTACCAATGTATTAGCGCAAAAAGTAGTACATACTAAATATAATATGTATTAGTACCTTGGATAAGATTAACAAATATTTTAATATTGTCGATGGCGTGTTCTTTCTCGCTCACTGGTTTGATGCTGCTTCAACGCTTTGTGTGTTTTGCTAGTGATATTTTGTGTGTATTTTTGGTTAAAAAAAATTGGTAAAGTACTAGTGCATACAAGATTACTATCACAATTATCTATTGTACGGTTTTTTATTATCGGGCGTTGAATTATTTTTACGATTATCATTGATTATGTTACGAAGTTTTTTGGCAACAAAATTACTGGTTTCATTCATTACCCTTTACAAAATTATTATTTTTGGCTTTCGCTTGTCCTTTTTTTTTCAAAGATAAACGCAGAAATACATTTTTTTCTGCCGTTACCAAGCAAATGATTCTTAAATTAGGCTTAATTAATAATATATGAATACTCTTTAATAATATTCTATTTTACAGGAGCATAAAGCTTGGGATGACATGTTTGATGAAACATTGGTTTCTCTTTCACTCAAAAAAGTAGCAGTACCTACATTCCCGATGAAAGCATGATGATGTCTTTTTTTTTCCATTGTGAATGAAGACAATGTGTTACTGTTAAAGGAAGGATTTATGATATGAATTAGTAAGCAACAATTAAAAATAGTAGATGTGTCCTAGAATCCTCAATTTCTTAAACATTTATAACTTACTTTGAATAGAGAGATTTGAAACAACGTTTTAGAAATTTCAAAAGTAGAATAGCAGAATTAGTGAAATTGTCGTTTCTGGCAATGTGAATGTTAATATGAACTATCTATACTTATATTTTGACTTTAATTTTAAAATCAGAAGTAAAATGATAAGGGCTAAATATCATAGCAGATGTTTAATATGCTTAATAATGAATGGTACATTGTATGTATACTATTTTAATAGTCACCTTTAAAATATTATTGATTAAAAGTATTTAATAATTTTTTTGTCCGTTTCTACAGATGGGCTAACAAATAAGAGAGATTGGGATGTTAAGTTTAACCGTAACGATGACGATATGGGATGTCTGCACTGGTATCCTTTCTGAATTTGGTTTACATTCCACACATGTAAACGTTGGAACGTTACATTCTACAGCTAATTCAGGTAATAATACATATTTAAATTAGTATTAATTACACTTTATTAATCTGTTGCCAATTTGGTTAACAAAAGACGTCCTGGAACATAATGCATAGGAGGACTTGCATATGTTGCTTCCTTGTATAAATACCGTTAGATTATCCATTATTTTGTTGGGGTTGTAGGTAATTGCGAACTTCAGTCTACCAAATTTTTTCTAAAAAAAGCCTGGTTGGCGTTTATAGCTCCACTACATTTTGCTAATTTTGCCACAAAAATTCATAGAGAACACCGATTTGCACTTCCAACTTCCAATTTAAAAATGTTTTTATTTTTTGATTGTTAATATCTTAAACCCTGGTTTTGAAAAGTACTGCACCCTGACTCTCAGAATACTTTGCAGTGAAGTGGGTTGCCTATATCAAGAACAAACAGTCGCCAAATTCAAATTATGATACCTTCGCGCGAAATTAAATGNAGAGATTTGCGGACAATGAAGAAGTAATCGAAGCTGTAAATGGTTATTTTGAGGAGCTTGACGAATCAGTCTATAGAGATGGCATTAATAGACTGGAACACCGCTATGAGAAATGTATCAGCCTTGGAGGAGATTATGTTGAGAAATAAAAAAAAAAAATTTTTAAAAACCTTGTTTTTCTTGGTCAGGCCGGAAACTTATCAATCCACCCTCGTATATAGGTTTTCTGATAGGGAAAGAGGATTATAATTATATATGCAGACAAGAAACTGTTAGCTTTACTTGGGAATATTGTGATGAGAGTATAAAAATGTAATAAAGCAATAATAGTCAAGAAGATAGATGCTTCTTAATCGAAAATAGCGATTGATTAAGAATAAAAGTAATGTACTCCCTTTTTTTTAGTAAGCATATAGTAACAACGATAAGAACAATGCGACGAATTTTTAATCTTCTTTGATTGAGTAATTTGTTAACAGTTATTTATTTCGTAGGAATCGGAAGTCTACAATTTATTTCTGCATTTTCAAAAAGTATGGTATTTTTAAAAAATCCGTGTTTTCAAATTACGTGCCAATAAAAATAAACGAAGTTTTAATTATATAATTCTTTTAAAAAAAACAACATGCAAATGAAAATGAAAATTTCCCACTCTTATGCCAACGAAAGGCGCTTATCAATTTTTTCACAACGGTTTTATAAGTAAAACTTCGTTACGTTCCTGTATAAGACGAATATTACATTCTGTTTTTTTTTGTGGATATGAGTAATAGTCTATAACAACAATTTCAAGAATAGTAGGTATATTGAATGTTTTTATAGTTGTAAAATTTCCTTATTTAGGAGTGTTTTCCTCGACAGACGTTTTTAGGTTTTCCCAGCTTTTTTAAGGTCAACTTCTACATCTAGTCCAACAATCGGGCCTGTAAACCCTATAAAGATGCTGTTGTGAGAAAAAGTAGTCAATTAATTTCATTTATCGTTAGGTATTTAAAGAAAACCAAAAGATAACATGGTACATAAAAGTACAAAATAACTGCAAATTTTATACGGTTACCTGTTGATTTAATAAATGCTTCACATTTTGAGTAACTAAAATCGAACGATCAAATGAATTCAAATTTAAATTAAGTTACTCTTCATCAAGGCCATTAATAATACGAATCTGTTTGTTAATACACTAAATAAACTTTAAATGTGAACAATTTTTTTTATAAATAACAATAATGTACTTCTTCAATGTTATATTGTAAATTACCTAGTTTCATAATTTGATTCGTTTAATGTTTAAAAAAATCAATTTCTTGCCCTTTTGGTCGAATTTTATTATACCACATTATAAGTTCATAATTTCGTAGTGGAAGGATGTTTTTTCCCGTCTCTTAAATTCAACTTGCCGGGCTAATTTTTCGTAGAATTACTTTTATTGTTTTCTACGCCTGTAAGGTTATATTGATTGATTCATATTATATTATTAGTTTTTGCAATTGCCCACAGAATAAATTAAATTAACAAAATTGTTAAGTTTGTCTTGAAACAGACGCCAGGTGGTTTTTCATTACGTGTTTTTGTCTTACTTTGTGTTTCATTAATTTAATAAGTGTATATATTTTTTTTAATTTCCCGCATATATTTTGACTTTCATTTGAGAGAAAGGAAGAAAAGTGAAAAGGATTAAATATTTAAATTTTTGGCGTAACAGATANATGAAGTCATTGGATGTATGCACTAGTATCCTTTCTTAATTTGGTTTGCTTTCCACACATGTAAATCATGGCCGTTACTTTCTACAACTAATTCAGGTAATAATACGTAGTTAAATTAAAATAAAATACCCTTTATTAATGTTGTCAGTTTGGTTAACATTAAGCATAGGGTGACGAGCGTATGGTACTTCTTTGTAAAATATCGTTAGATTGTCCATTATTTAGTTGAAGTTGTAGGTAATTGCAAACTTTAGTTTATGCAAGTTTTTTCTAAAAAGGCCTGGTTGGCGTTTATAGCTCCACTAGGTTTTGCAAATTTTGTCACAAAAATTCATATAGAACATCGATTTACACTTTTAACCCCCAATTTAAAAACTTTTTTACTTCTTCATTATTAATATTTTAAATTATGATTTTGAAAGTCTTAGTATTTAATAAGTAAAGGAATTCAGAACTTTTACTGCAGCCTTATGCCCAGAATACTTTGCAGTGAAGTGGGTTGCCTATATCAAAGACGAGCAGTATCAAAAACCATATGTATTTTAAATTCAAATTATGGTACCTTTTTGGATTTTATTTCTATAAATTTAATTACGATTTTACGGCGCTTAAGATTGAATGAATTTTTGAGTTTGTTTCGTAAATTTCTCTAGGGTGAGCATTTTTCCTTGTGTCCTTTAATTACAATTTTTTATGCGATTTCTGAGAAAGTAAGATGCGGAGAAAACCTGTTAGTTTTATTTGGAAAAATTGTGGTGCGTGTATAAAAATGTAGTAAAGTAATAGTAAAACGGAGATATATGCTTCTTAATCAAAAATAGCGATTGATTAAGAAGAAAAGTAATGTACCCCTTTTTTCTAAAGTCTACATTTTCAAAAAGCATTGTATTGTATAAAAATATCCGTGTTTTTAAATTGAATGACAATGAATAGGAATGAAGTTTTAGCTATAAACTAAAGAAACTACTTATTAATATACTAGGAAAATTTTGATGGTATGCATTTATTTTATAAAAAACAATAAGGTACTTCTGAAATATGTTGTACTGCAATTAGCTAATTTCTTAATTTCATTCGTTTAATGTTTAAAAAATTCAAATTCTTGCCCGTTTGGTCGAATTTTATTATGCCATAGGAATGCGATAAGCCCACAAGCTAACATTATCGTGAAGTTAAGTAAATATCAATGCTTTTATAATTGTTTAGACTATTTTTGTTTTGTTGGTCGTGTTCTTTTTATTTAACCGTGTATTTACGTTGTCAAAGTATGAAATTCGAAGAAATTTAACATTCTTGTCATAATATGCAGTTTGAGATCCCTAAATCAGATGAGTTGGTTGACGTAAAGTAACTTGAAGTAATGTTTATTTAGGATTTACGTAAGAAATCTTCCGGTTTCATTACGTATAAATTAAAGCATATAAAACATATTAATTTGCTTAAAATGATCAAACTATAGCTACAGTAAAATACGTTATATTTTGCATTTATTAATCAATCAAGTTACGGGTCAAACCCTGATAATACATAAAAAATTAGAAATAAAAGTAATGTATAGTTATTATTCACAAACAGTTTAATCAATTAGCCGAACTTAATATCATTTGTAATTGTTTTTCTTGTACTTTTAATCGTGGTTTTACGTATAACTTATTTAATTCGTTCTCAATTCAACTGTATTGGTTTTTTATGTGTATATCCTGCGATTTCATTGCTGATTGTGAACAGATTTTGATGATTTTTTTATCGAATTAAAGGTTAAAGGATTAAATATTTAAATTTTCTGCGTAACAGATATCTATTAAATAAATTAGTTAATAATTGTTTTTGTCCGTTTACACAGATTGGCCAACAATTGAGAGAGATTGGAACTGGTATCCTTTGCTCACTGAAAAGATAAGTCGTCTCCTGTGGTGTTTTAGCTGTTAACTTTTCATCTTGGAGGCTCTTATAGTTAATTAAGGTGAGCATACATGCTATATTATACATATCTGGTATATTTATTAGATATTAACAGAGAAAAGAGTTCAGCATTACTTTAACACTGTATCCTGCACGTTATTTACTTAAAATTAAATTAATTATATCTGAATTATGTAGTTTTTTCCAGGGTGACGGTCAAATAATTACACAACTATATGTTTTTGTAACGTTTCGGTTTATTTGACCATCTTCAGACTGAAAAAGTTTTGTTTTTTTACTTATAGTTCTACTAGTTAGGTGTTACACATTTGTTTGTAAAATATAAATATAATTAATAGTCAAAGAACATACCTTTTGGAGTGTTACTGCTTGTACGCAGATGTTAACTTATTTTTAAACATTCTATCATGTTGAACAACTGCATACTAGTTCTGAATGTTTAGGTAAAGCAGTAACCGTCCATCCGGTTTATGGTCTTTGACCATTCATTTACATTTTTGGGGTTTTCTATATATACAATTGAAGTCTTATAATATATTTTGATAATGTTGTATCCGTTCTATTACACTGGTCAACACCATTTTGTTTCCTTAATTTTTTGACTGTTATTGGGTATTTGAAATATTACTGCTTGTACACAGATATTAACATTTTTAAACATTCTGTCATGTTGAACAACTGCATACTAGTTCTGGATGTTTCGGTAAA